>NC_088342.1:34637500-34905000 GCF_036884655.1 Musa acuminata AAA Group | reverse complement strand
ATATGGGCTGTGGGCAAATATTAACCAGTAACTTTAAGCATTCTCTTTCTTCCCTCTGTAAGCAATTATTGACGCTCCGTTGCCATCTTTAGGGTTTTAATTAAACTAATCTCAGTAAACCGGTGGCAAACTTGAAACGATGGCATTGTTATATGGATTATTAATATGATAATCATGCAAAGTTACCCTTATATGTTAAGAAATAAGGCTGTCAAAGTCCCCAACAAAGCAATGCCATCCAAAGATTTTATGACCCACAGCATGAATCAAGCAATTTTTTTTTTTGACAAATCAGAGCTTAACATGTAATCATGACAATATCAGATACATCAACAAAGGATCCAAATGAATGATTAGGTAACCATATATGGTCAGCACAAAACCACCGTTTATTTTGCTGCACAAGGATCTATAGAGACTTCTATTGGTCAAGTTGGTAGCAGCGCAAAGAAGCTGCTTGACCTTTTAGCTTCTTCAGCTCCACATCCTCCACAAATCACTGGCTCTCGCTGTTCCTTGTCCTTTTGACACCACGTCTACACGCCAAATGGTTCTTTCGCTTGCATGAGAGCTCAGAGTTTGTCAGGTCTATGGTGTCCTCTGCACCATCTTTCTCGCCAAGAACATTGACTTGGGAGTCACCTTCGGCAGCATCAAGCATCCCATTCTCCAGGTTATCGGATTCTTCCTTATTCAGCTTTATGTCTTGGACATCGGTTGCTTCCTCAGCTGCCTCTTCTGTGTCATTAGCACTACTACATCCCTCTTCGCTGGTGTCATCCTCAATTTGCTGCTCCACCTTCTCTTCCTCAGTTTTGTCCTCGAGTGACTCGATCAAATCCATTAGGTCCCTGTTAACCTGAAAGAAGCAGTTAATTCAGCAGCAGGATGATACTCAACAGCATTATAATTAGTTGTCGGTGAACTGATACGGATCATGTTGTGTCCTACCTGGGGGTTCCATAGAAAGTCAGATATATCGGTAGAGCAAGAAGGACATCTTTTAACAATTTTCTGAGCTCGGAGGGTGCGACCACCTTCACAAATTCTTTCCCGCACAAAGGATTTATCAGCGAATGCCTCAAGCAAGCAAGATTTGCAGAAGTTGTGGCCACAGGGAGTCGTCAGTGGTTGAGTCATTACTTTTCGGCAAAGAAGACAGCTGAATTCTGTAGGCCAAAAAGAGTGCAACATTTAGCACAATAACAGGCAAACTTCAAACCAAGCATAGAAGAAGATGATAGCAAACATGAGATAATCCACAAGCACATAAGGAGGCAAACCTTTCAGTAGCCTCTCCCTTACGGACAATTTGTGGGCATGCCTTACTGCTTTTCTACCACCTTTTTTCCCGTCGGTATCACTACTTGTCACAGGCTTTCTGCTTGTTGGTGGAGACTTCACCCATCTCCAGCCATGTTTTACCTGTTAATGCAACAAATTAAGGTATCTGATTTGTGACCTTTTAAACTCAACAAGAAAAAAAAATTCCTTAGCATCAAAAGGTCAATGATAACACTGACAGCTTAAGAATGTGCAAGAAAACATGACTCAAAATGAACTATTACTGAGATGTATCATTGCCAAACAAGGAGTATATTATCATGTTCTATCTTAAAGCAACACAAACAAGAGGAAAAGAAAAAATCTATTATATGCACTTTGGTGAATAACCTATCACTCAAGAATTGCAGAAGAGATGATGTTAGATCTGCCATAAATATCTGTTGAAGAATGTAGTTGAGCTAAATTTGTTAATGGTTTGAAAAAGTTCACAGAACAGATCCATACATCAAAGTCCCATGCAGGGCTTTCCTTCCTCTCTGTAATATCAGTTGCACTGTTCAGTTCTTTAACAGAAGGCAAGGGGCGGGGCTGATCACCATGTTCATCACTGAATTCGCAATCAAGTTGACATTTTTTTTAAACAATGCGAATTAACTGAACACAAAAAATGCATAGATATGGCACTCAAAGAACAAGCTATATATACATATATCAAAACAAAACCTGGTCCAGGGTGCTGGTTCATTGTCACAGCGAACAAAGAGATATCTGCAGACCTTGTATCCCTGGAAAAAGATAAAAAACCAACAATATTATCCACAAATCAGGTTTCCTCACTGTCTGTTGAAATATAAATAATGCAGAAAAGGTAAACAATCCATGTACATGGCAGGCACATCACATACTTGAACCCCAACTTTCTGCCAACATTTCTCAATCCTGTATATTCCATCATATCGCACGCCAGATTCAGGAGCATATGAAGAGCGCTTCTCTTTATGAGACCTTTCAATGAAACAAATATTTTAGTCATGCTGAAATTACAACACAAGCAAAAAAAAATTAAATATAATAGGATTATCAAAAAACAATAATTGATCTAAACTAACCAAATTAATCTTTGTCTGATGCCTATACCCATAATTTTTGTCATATATAAATTCATGGGTGGAGCAGTTACTACATTTTTTAAAGACTGATCAACAAAAATAATTTTCTATCTCTAGCAAGGTCTTTAATTTCGAATAATATCACTCGTACCGTGCGATATGTACGGGTCCGCCAGCAAACCGATATACGGACCGCTCGCAATCGGGCGGTACCATCAATTGGGGCTGTTTCCACCCCGGACGGTGATCAAGGGAGAAGGGTGGTATTAAGCGAGGGAAGAAAGAAAAGAGAGAAAAAGAGGAAAACCTAGAGATCGGCGTCGCTCTCCCTCCTCGTCTGTCGGCGACTTCTCTCGGGGAGGGGAGAAGAATCCGCGATCGCGGGGAGAAGAGAGGCGACATCGCGAGCAGAAAAGAGATGTCACGGGCAGATATATATATATATATATATATATATATATATATATATGTATATGTATGTATGTATGTATATATATATATATATATATATATATGTATATGTATGTATGTATGTATATATGTATATATATGTATATACATATATATATATATATGTATATATATGTATATACATATATATATGTATATACGCATATATATATATACACACACACACACACACATATATATATATATATATATAGAAAGGCGATGACGCCTCTTTTTTTAGCAACGTCGCCCCGTTGGGGAGAAGAGAGGGCGATGTCATAGAAAAATTTTTCTTTTTACTAATATATATATATATATATATATATATATATATATATATATATAAAGGGGCGACGTCGCCTCGCTTTCTGCCCGTGTGGGGAGAAGGTTTCTTCTCCCCACGTGCCAAAAATGGCGACGAGGCCATCGTTTTTTTTTTTTTTTACTTTTATATATACCGAGCGATATACCGAATTGTACTGCTCGGTACATAGTATCGTACCGTACCAAACAAGTCTCGAAACTTCGGTACGATACGAAATTTTAATCCTTGATCTCCGGTGTCTCTTGTTAATCAATAATGCAATACCGAACACACTCAAATTAACTATTTTCTTTTGTGTCATTGTATTTGCCTCTAGTCGCCTTGCTGCATCAAACAACAGAATGTGTCCAAACAGATACATGCATGTCACAAACATCTCTTTAGATTTTTATTTGTTCTCAAGGCCATAAAAATGCTCATATTACTTGAAAAATAACAAATGACCAAATGTAGTATAAAGTATGATTGTGATGCTTAGTACTATTCTAGTGCCATCAAAATGAAACTCACAGACAGGGTACAGTAAGTTACTAATCTAGGAGTAGCGCCACTTACCTTACAACTCGAACCGGATATCCTTTCAGGCAACTAACTCTTAAAGCTGCATTAAGTTTCTCAAATTTCTGGTCAAAGGCCTGCTCCTTGTTCGTGCGTTTGTTTCCACTTAAGTCACGACCACCACTTCCAATTTTGCATCAAAAAATAACAAAGTCAGACATGCATAGAGTAAATATACTGCTTAAATAATCAGAAAATAAGCAAAGAAATGAACATCAGTAGATATATTGCATTAGGAAAGAACAAAACTGACAAAGCCAAGAAACAACAGGAAACATTTATAAAGAACCACATTCTTAAATTGGCCATGTTTGTTCAAAGGATGGACTGTGAACATTTGCAGCAAGTAAAAGCACCTGCCAGTATAAAGGAACCAGTCTCCATGATCTTCATCATCTTCGTATCCTCCTGAGAGTGCAACTGATTGAGCACCATAATCAGACTGCCCAGCTATTCCTGCTACATGAGGAAAATGGGCACCCCATTGCCTGCATTCCATCCGGTCCTCCCACATCTCTCCAACCAACACACCTAGGTTTCTTTTTGGGTCATTCTCAGCAAGTATTGGACCAAAATGGTCTGGAGCAATAGTAACAAATATCTGGCCACTGCATGCATTTGCTTTACCAGCCTTCTTAGCCCTCTCAGTAGTAAATGCCTTCTCAGGTCTGCTTTCATTTCGAATGAAATGATATACATTTGTTTGGCCCCCAGATGTGGCTGACTTTGCAGCCTTTGCCATACGAATAGCCACTACAAGGGCTGAGTTGATTCTTGGTTGGGACACCATTTTAGGCGGGATAGAAAATCGGCACTTTGCACATGTATGTTTACCCTGCCCGACCCACTTTTGGAAACATTTTAAGCAGAAATTGTGGCCACAGGGTGTCTGCAAGGAAAGAAAAGAAGTGCATGAAATATTTACAATTTTGTATTAGCAGTTCACAGATGATCATCAATCAAGAGTCCCCTTCTTATATGTTGCTCAAATAGAATCTAAATGAAAAAAAAAGAGCCAAATTGGCATTACAACTACTAACTGGCAAATACCAATTTATTAATTCAAGACTTGCATGCCTAGGCATTTTCAGAAAGATTTGACCAAAAAACACTTTTGACAACTGAAATATGCACTGTTGTACTCGCATCATATACAAGCACAATCTCACCATATCCATCAATATGGCAATATTGTGGGCACGTAGTAAATATTAGCATTCCTGGTCTGAAGGGGATAATGCAGATCTCTTTACTATTATTTCACATAGGATCAACCCAAGAAATCAAATTCAACTGCAATGGTTTTTGCCCCTACAATGATTCATTTTTCAAAATAGTGGCATTTCAATGACAATGCATTAACTGTGCATGTCATGGTGCAACTCAACAAGACATACACTACACAGTGAGAAGTTAGTGGTATGGTTAAGCTGGCATGGGCTGTCAAAGAGCGCACAGTACAAGAAGGTTGCACACCTGTTGCAAGCAATGAGTTAACATTCACAAGGACCAAAGAAAAACAAAAGGCATGATAGAGAAGACACCAAAAGTCACAACAAGGAACTCTGCCAATTCCTTCAAAAAAATAGGAAGCATCATCACATTAGATTTCTTGCATCACTCACAATTTCTTAATTGAAATTATTCGCACATCACTGATTGAATTGCTTGACAGATCACGTGCATTTTTTTTTCCCAAACACGAACCACTAAATAAACATGACATGCTTCATTAACGAGATAATGACCCAAATTTGCTCATTTTAATTGTCTTGTTCACAATGTATGGATTCTCCAGTCTGAACTGATAGAAACCAAATCAAATGAATGTGCAACATCCATTTCCAAACCTAAGTTGCATGAGACGATTGGTATACAAGTTTACAAAGATAAAAATGTTTCAAATTGTAATAAATACTGTTAATGGAAATTCAGAATTTTCCAAAGTGGATAGACCATCCTATGTTCAGTTTCCTTTAATTAAGAGTGTACTGTGTACTATGGCTTGTATCACTAGTTGGTACAGAGTCAAATGAATAAGAAGGATTCTGATTATTATTCGAAATTGAAGAATAATACATAACGAGCTATTAGCTCAGTGGTATAGAGCACATTGTATGCTCTAGAGGTTAGATTATTAGGAGCCATACCTGGAATTCAAGTATCCATTCGCAAAGTAGGAAAGAAAAAACCTAGCTTGCAAGTACATGCCACATTCGACTGCAGGCAGCAAAGTAAACACCTCGTCAACTAATCCACTGTAAGGTGACATGAAATCATGCATAATGACCTCAAACAACATGTGTTTTAAACTAAAATTATCGTAGTTATACAAACACGAGACATCATTCTTTTTTTTTTTATTATTTGCAATGCCTTCTAATTGAAATGTTAATTTTGCATTCAAGGAGTGGGAGATCAGTTGATCCGAAATACTTTGACTAATCTCAAATGCATTCTAGGAGTGGATGACCAAAGATGATCCATGTTGATTTTCATAAGAAAAGGGCTAACCTAGTGCATAAGGCTCCCACCAATGCAGGGCCAATGTAGAGCCTAGGGAGAGTCAATGTACGTAGCGAGGTTGATTCCATCCTGATCTCCTAGGTTGTAAAGGAGCAACCTTATCATTGTACGAAACCTCTTCTTTTAATCATAATACACTCACAATTTAATTTGCTTCTTCAAGCATCAAGTCCTCCAATACAAATCTCCTTAAAATTTGCTTTAAATAACAAAATAGTTCAAAATGGAAACCACATATCTTAACACTTGCATTTAGACTCAAGATGCTCTAAAATAGGTAATTTAAAATTGTGATTTTCTTAAATAACTAAAGAATTCAAGCGACAATTCCATATTATGATTAAGAAATAAAAAAAGCATACTATAACAAATATCTGACAACAAACAACTTGGCTTGAATTCTATATCATATAATTAAGGACCAAAATAGGTAATTGACATTAATTTAGACTACAAGTACATCCAACCACTCATTAATAGTTTGGCCCCTTTGATTGAGCTTGTAGTAACGTTTTAAACCGCCCCCCAATTATTTTCTCCATTCTTTAGAAACCCCATGCTTCTTTCCCTCACAAGCCCTGCCACTACTCTTTTGTCACTTCGCCAAACTATAACTTTTCTCAATTACTTATGTTGCTACTTAGCTGATCAGTGCTCCTTGAATCTTTCTCTGATGGCTCCTGAGCTCTCCTGTGACGATGATGGCATCTGCATGGTTTGCCGCACGGTGCTTCCTGAGGCTGAGGGGATGAACTACCTACATGCATGACCCCCTGGCATGCTGACTGTCCTAAAGAATTTAATTATCATTTGAATGATCAAGGTCAATGCCTTGCTCATAAAATGATAAATTATTAAACACGATATGTGTTCATCAATTAAGAAACAAAAGTGGCAGATGATAACAAGAAATAGAGGAAGGGAAGAAGTCAGCACATTGCAGTAATTATGTGCTCAATGAAGATCTCATATGTTCTTCAACATGGAATATCCCAAATAGCATGGCATTCTTGGCAATTTCTTTTTTTTGGATGCTTATTTGTTTCATATATTGCTTGCTCCAAACAAAAGTAGCAAGAATCAACCTTTATCTCCACATAAATACAAGATCATTCCCTTTTTCTCTTGAAACACCATAACAGCTTCCAATCCACTTTCAATTACTCAATACCGATCTCCAATTTCAAACCGCAGCCTATATATCAAATCAGGACTTCGTGAAGCAATGTCTCTCCAAATCCCTTTATAATAAAATGAAAGCCTTGTGCCTCTTTTCAAATATTGATAAAACCCATGTATCACAAATGACAACTTACTGCTGAATAATGTTGTCAGTTGTTGCAGTTGTGTTTTCTTGTGGTGGTGCCATAATAAGAAACATCCAGTGCGTCTCCAAGATCAATTTTTAAAATCATCATTGCAAACCCCATATTCCTTGCTATAGAAGAATACTATAACAGTATTCATCCTTATTCACAGTTGGGCTATTGGGGATAGAAATAGTAAGTATGTAACATATTCAATGTAGATTATGTGCACGAAAGAGAAAAAGAAATAACAAACCAGTTCACCATTGGAAATAAACTTCTACCAAAAAGAATATGAAAACATTGATGACATACCATATAAATAATGTGAAGAAAACAAAGAATATAATTCTAGAATTTGTACCACAACCTTAATCTAGTGAATTGTGTCTAGTTTGTTAAAAGCCATTAAAACTGCAGTTCAAAAGCATAACAAAGAACGAACAAACTCAAAACAAAAGCAGAAACGGAAAAGGGAAAACTAGAGTTGCATCCTAGTACATCACTTGATGAAAGATTTTGTTAGATGCTTCTTAAAAATGAAAGCAATGTGTTCTCATCTTGCACGTGAAGCATGAAACAGAGGAATGGAGCCTTCAAGAACTATGTGAGAGACAGTTCAAATTGGCACAAGAGCACATGGCATTTCTTATTACCTTCTCTTTTGATCAATTTTATGACAGTTTTCTACATAAAGTCAATTCTTTGTTTTAGCAACTTATGTTTCAACTTGTTCAATATTTTCAACCTTAGTCCAAGCACAGATGTAATTTGCAAGTTCCACTTTATTTCTTTGATTCCTATATCCAAGCTATATTCTTGAATATCTAGCATTGAGGCTTAATTTTTACTGCCAACACAACTTCATAAAACCCACAAAATTATTAGTTATTTCATTTTAATTACAAGAATTACAACCAACTGATAAGATACTTAATTTTGAGGAAAAAAATAAATCTAAAATCAAGTTTCAGAAAGCAGACTAGGTCATATTGAGCTTTTAACCAATTCTTGGTACACTAATAGCATGCCTTGCGTCAATCAACATGCAAAAAAGGGAGTTCAGTTAAGCCAACACAACCCAACACACCACCCTGTTGTCCCAAGTGTCCCAACAACAAGTGGCGAAGAAAATTGAGGGAAAAATCAAGGAGAAAATTTACTCACCAGTCTGCACATCTACAAAGCACCGACAACCTACCTCTGAGACAACTGTATACATGCTGGCTAATTGTGACCTCAGCCCAGCAATGAAGGCTACAAAAAAGGCAGCTTCTAAAGATGTGAAGTTTAACCTAGTCTATTTAATCATGGACCAGTTCACTAATAAAGCTTAAAACACTCAATTATTTTAACAAAAATAATGACAATAATAAAAACATATGCTATATTCTGCAGCCATTTTGGTAAGGAAGCAATATGGACTAATATAGACCTGGAACAGACCAGAAAGGCAATAGACATAAATATTTTCTACAGCTTGATCCTTCTCGAAATATGCAACCATCACATATTAACCTCATAATTTTATAGCGTATGCTGTTGTCAAACAATATATTCTAACAAAAAATGAAAGTAAAAAAATGTAGCAAACTACAGTTTCATTTAACAAAACAGGAAATGATAGTTGCTAATACAAGCAAAAATAATATACTCGTCACGGTGTCTAAAACTTCTTCCTTCAATACTACCATCTGAACTGAAAGGAGAGATTGTGCTATCAGTACAAATTTGCATTGTTCATGAGCAAAAGGAAAGGAACAAAAGTGGTAAATGACATGGTAGGAAAAGTAGAAATTAGAGATGAGGAAATAAATTTCCACTACAATGGAAAGAATGCAAGGTAAAAGATATTCCCTAAAAGATTTTTAAATTTATGTGAAGAAAAATCTATAAGTAATCAAATAAGTTTGATATGAGCTGAAGCTTTCAAACAAGTTGGTAGAGAGAAGTGAATAAGGCTGACCAAGCTCTTATGTAAATCATCCATGACTTCTCCATTGTTCACAAGTAAAAGGAAAAGAAGACAAGTGGTAAACAATATGGTAGAGAAAATAGAAATTAAAGTTGTGAGAGGAAACTAATTTCCACAAATTTTACAAGAGAAAGAAGGCCTGGTAAAAGAAAATCCACAAAAGATTTTAAACAATAATGTTTTTAAGTTATGAAGCTGTTCGGTGAAGTGTAAAGAATATGATGTGCAAATAAGTTTGATATGAGCTGAAGCTTTCAAACAAGTTACTAGAGAAGTAAATCAGCCAACCAAACTCTTGAAGTAAATCATTTATAACGTGTATGCCGAATGTCAAATAAATTGGAAACTCAGCAGAACTTTGTGACGCTGCCTTCAAGTTTTCAGATAAAGATGGCACATGCAGAAAATAACAGATACCACTCTGCCATCTCCGTCACTCCACTCTTTCAGTTAGACTTCATTAATTACTTTGGATTAAAGACAAAATAACAGGAAGAAAAGGCATGAAAGCACCAAAACATCTACTAAAATGGTAAACCATGTAGAAACTATAAAGCAGGGAAACCAAAGACATCCAAGAATGTTACCCAGATCAGTCTCTCAGCCCATGCTTCACCACTGTGCATGGATAAAGATTCACAAGACAGAAAGATAGATTCGGAAAGTTAACAAGAACAAGGATCCAGGTCTTTGCCAAAGTGAGAAAACGGAGGATATTTTGAGGAGATGAATATTTTGGGAGCCCTGAGAACGAAAGAAATGCAGAAGAAACTAAAGATCAACAAGAGCTACCATCATGTGGATCATATGAACTCCACATGCATCCAGATCTCGATATGAACTCAGCAGAAATTAACGTCGGGGGAGTTGGAAAACCGCATAGAGGAACTAAAGAGGAGATGAATCGATACCATTTGACGTATGACTCTCTAATGACTTTATGGATCAAAATGTGACTGTCAGTTTCTACAGAAACCAAATGAACTTGTCGAGACAAGTACAAGAAGCAACAAAGAGTAATCACTCACGGTGACCGGCCGCTCCGGCAACTGCAAGCAAAAAGAGCAGTTGAACTTCTCATCGAGCAAATCAAGAACATCATCTCCACCCTCAGCTTTCTTCCTCTTCTTCTTCCCCCCTTCCTCTTCTTCTTCTTCTTCTTCCTCCTCCTCCACAACCTTCTTACCGCTCACAAGAGCCTGCCGCCGCTTGGCTTTCTCCCGCTCAGTCAACGAGGCGTCCGCCTCGATCGCCCAGACGGCGGAGATCAGGTCAGACTTCTCGCCAGATGCGTAAACGGCGGCAGCGGGCAAAGCAGCGCCGCCATCGTCAAGCGGCGAGCAGTCCGGGCACTGCCAGTCCGCGACTGCCGCGAGCGTCTCCGGCGGCTTGGAGAGGCAGCCCGCGTGCCATGGCGTCGTACACGTGTGGCAGTTCACCACCTCGGCCTCTGGCGGCGGCGCGCGACAAACCATGCAGACGCCGTCTCCGTCGCAGGGGAGGTCCGGAGCCATCAAAAGAAAACCAAAGAACGGCGACGAAAGCAGCGGAGGAGGGTTACGGTGAGGCGGAGCGGGGCGGCGGAGGAGGGCGGGTGGGAAGCGCGGGGTTCCGAGAGGAGAGAAGAATGGGGAGAGAGGAGGGGGTTTGAATTCTTTCCACGAATGGGGCTGAGGGGAAGCAAAGGTCCGATGTGCGAGTTGACTTAATCGAGGATCTATTTTGCCCTTTCAAATACGACATGAAATGAATTTTTCTATTGTTAATATTATCATAATGAATAAAAAGAAGGGTCAAGATCGTCATACAATCTCGCTTCAATCGTGCAAAGGACAATGGCTATATTATTTTTTAATCTTCTATTTCCTAATAAAAATTAGATAATTTTTAAATTTTTATTTGAATTTTTCTTCCTATAAAATAAATATGGAGAGGATTCTTGAAAAAAGTTTCTAACTTTAGATTTTTTTTAAATTCATATTAAAAAATTGATCTTCGAATCTTTTACTTTATTTGTGCGTTCATGTGTGATTTCGAGAGTGTGTCATATATCGAAAGTCATTTTGCAAGTAGAATACCCGATTAAACTCAGTTTTATCCAAAGCGCAAAATAGAGCGTTCATAGCTCTAGCATTTAAGGAACAAGTTTTCTTCTCTAACTCATTCTATTCTTTCATTAAAGTAGAAGACTTTTGAAAACCACTTTTGATAATGTTCCATAAATTCAAATATAAGGAAAGCAAGAAAACTCTCATTTGAGTTTTCTAATATATGTAGTCCGTCCCATTGAACATGGGAGAATGAATAAGAGAGTGACCCTCTTGAAAGCCGAAAAGAGTCATTTCTCTTGAGTGTTAAACCAAATAAGAAATGAATATGGCTCTGATACCAATTATTAGGAACGAGTCGGCACTAAGAAAGGGGGTGAATTAGTGCAGCGAAGAAAAGTATTGATTCCGAAAAATATTTGTTTCGATTAAATCTATTTCGGAAAGAAATTAAACTTGAAAGCTTTTGTAAGAGTGCAAAGAGAAGATTAAGGAAATTGAGTAGTGCGAGTAAAGAAGGGCAATTTGCAGTAAATGTAAATTGCAAGAAGTAAATGCAACCCGAGTTATAGTGGTTCGATCGTCGTGACCTAGATCCACTCCACCGATTCCTCTTCCGTCGAAGCCATCGGTATCCACTAAGGATCTTTCTTTAATAGATAAAGATTAATCTCCTTCTTACAACTCTATTCTCCTTTTGCAGGGTTAGGAGAGAACCTTTACACCCCCTTTTTATAAAGCTTCTCTCACACTCTCACTTAGAATGGTCTCTAAATTTTAGGAGGAGGGACTCTATACTTTACAAGGGTTTTCAACCCTATAAACATAGAATTTTTGTTCACTTTTTTTACTACTTCATGCAGGAATAGTTGGGGTATTTATAGACCTCAAATGACATCAAAACTTGAAGCTAAAATTTAAATTCTTGAAATTTTATGGTACGAGCGGTACCACTGCCTGCACTAGGCAGTACCACCGCCTGCAGCTTGACACTAGGCAGTAACACCGCCCAGTTTGGTGGTACCACTGCCTAGAAGATTGTGTCTAGATTGTACTATCGCTTGACACAATCTCGAAGACTGTGCCACGACGGTTTCACTTGTTTGGTCACTGTTTGAGCCTTTCTCTTGCCCAACACAGCCCAAACTTTGACCCAATTATCTCCTAATTGGGTTGGCCCAATTCCAATCTTAATTATGTGCTAAATACAAAATTTAAGACATTTACTAAGCTAAATAAGTCCGTAAGTCTAGGTTTCTTCCAACAAACTTCCGGCGATCTTCCGGCGAACTTTTGACGATCTCTCGGTAATGTTCCAGTGGACTCCCAGCAAGCTCTTGGACTTCACGATGATCTTCTTGATGAGTTCTGACGAGCTTCTTTAGCAAGCTCCTGGACTTCTCGGTTGGTTCTGGCAGAACTTCCAACGAACATCCGAACTTCCAACGAACTCTCGAACTCCCAACAAAATAGCTTGCCAGCGGTGGTACCGCCCCTGTTAGGCGGTGGTACCGCTAGAGCTTAGTCTCTGAGCTCTATCAGGCGATGGTACCACCCAGACTGAACGATAATACTGCCTAGTGTCAGGTGTCAAGCGGTAGTACTGCCCAATAATGACAGTGGTACCGCCAGGACCCCAGAAATATAAGATTAGACAATTTTTGGCTCCATTTTTGAAGCCATTGGGGCCTATAAAAACCCCACCCTTTCCTGCATGAAAGGGCACAAAACCTATTGACATAATCTTGAGTTCTTGAGTCTTAAAGTGTTGTAAAGTTAGAGTTCTCCTCCTTCATCTCTTAGCCTTGTAACCATCCAAGAAAGAGGAGTGAGACTTGTAAGGGTTCATCTCCTAAACCTGGGAAAAATGAGAAAGTGCTATAAAGAGGTGTTCGATCTTCACCTATTAAAAGAAGGCCTTTAGGTGTTCGATCTTCACCTATAAAGAGGTTTGCATTTTGTTTTGAGCAATTTTCTTTAACTCCAAATCATTTCATAGCAAAGTACTTCTCCTCATCTTGCTTTCACTACACTTATGCTCTCTTACATTTTAAAGTTATTATCTTTCCGAATCGATTTCCTTTGAATGTACAAAATATTTTATATGAGAATCGAAAAGTTTTTCGCTGCACTAATTCACCCCCCCTCTTAGTGCCGCTTTGGATCCTAACAATTGGTATCAGAGCAAGGTTCACTCTCATTTGGTTTTAAACCTAAGAGAGATGGTATTTGTCGGCAACTAGAGGGCCATTCAATTACATGTCCGCCCATGTTCAATGGGACGGATTACACATATTGGAAGACTAGAATGAGGATCTTCCTAATTTTAATGGATTTTGAGCTTTCGAACGTTGTCAAAAATGATTTTCAAAAGTTTTCTCTTCCAATAAATGATTGGAATGAGTTAGAGAAGAAGACTTTTACTTTAAACACAAAGGCTATGAATGCCTTATTTTGTACATTAGATAAAAACGAGTTTAATCGAGTATCGATTTGTGAAATGACTTTTGACATTTGGCACATACTCGAAGTGACTCATGAAGGCACTAGTAGAGTGAAGGAGTCAAAAATTAATCTTTTATGCATTGTTATAAATTGTTTTGAATGAAACTGAGTGACACCATTGGAGACATGTATACCCAATTTACGAATGTAGTCAATGGTCTAAAAGGACTTGGTAAAGGTTTATCGAATTTTGAACTAGTTAATAAGATTTTAAGATCTCTACCAAAAAATTGGGATCTTAAAGTAACGACTATTCAAGAGGCCAAAGATCTAAATAACTTTTCTCTTGAAGAACTAATTGGATCACTAATGACCTATGGAATGACATATAAAGCTCATGAAGAGCTTGAGGACACCCCTCCAAAGAACATGAAGGATATAGCACTAAGAACATAAGAAGACCACTTGAAAGAAAACTCAAGTGATGAGGACCTTGATGAAGACTTTGCACTATTAACAAGAAAATTTAAAAAATTTATTAAAAAAATAAATTAAAAAATGATACTAAAAATAAATTTAAACTAAAGAACAAGTGATATACTATGAATGCAAGAAGCCAGGACACTTCAAGAGTGAATGTCCCCAAGCAAAGAGGAGGCAACCAAAGAAGAAGGCGCTCAAAGCTACATGGGACGACTTAAGCGCTTCCGAAGAAGAGGAGCCAACCAACACCGAGCAAGTTGCTCACTATGCACTAATGGTCATTGGAGATGATGTAACAAATTCGTTAGACATAAATTTAACTTTTGATGAGCTTTCAAGTGCTTTTCATGAATTATTTGATGAATGTAAAATTTTGAGTAAAAAGTATAATTCTTTGAAAAAGGAACATACTTCTCTTATTAGCAATTTTGATAGAGTAAAGATTGAGCTTGAAAATAGCTTAGCTCCCTGCACAAAATACCATGATTTAGAAATACTTCAAAAGAAAAACTTGCTACTCAAAGATACCTTGAAGAAATTTGAGGTTGGTAGCAAGTCCTTGAACATGATCCTTGCCAACAAGGGTCACGTTTATAGGAACGACAAAATCAGATTTATGAGTAGCTCTCATCAAAATCTAACCACATTTATTAAAGGCCCTACCTTGCATGTATCACCTCATACCAAATGTAACTTTTGTTACAAACTTGGACATGTTGCATGCAAATGTATATTCAAGAAATTTAGTCCACATAAATTGATTTGAGTTCTTAAAAGAACCTCAAATGACTCAATGCAATATGATAAGTTATATAGATCGATTTTTGAGGCACTCAAGATCAAATGGGTACCTAAAAATCATCTCTTTTTGTAGAAAAATGTACCATCACAAGCTAGGAGCAAGAGATGGTACCTTGATAGTGGATGCTCAAGGTATATGACCGGAGATCCATCTCATTTTTCTAAGCTCACTAGCCTAGATGATGGATATGTCACCTTTGGAGATAACAACAAGGGTAAAATCATTGGCAAAGGAGCCATAGGTAACAAATTCAACCTTCTTATTGAAGATGTATTATTAGTTGATAGTTTAAAGCATAACCTTTTGAGTATTAGTCAATTATGTGATAAAGGATATATTGTTAGATTTGAATCTAATGCTTGCATTATTGAAAAACCATACAAAAACACATCTATGATTGTACTAAAATAAAATAACATATACACTATTGACATCAATGATCTTTGCAATGAAATGTGTTTTTTGATTTTGAATAATGATGCTTGGCTTTGGCATAGGAGATTAGGTCATGCTAGCATGAAACTAATCTCTCAAATTTCATCTAAAGAACTTATAAGAGAAATTCCTCATATCAAGTTCGTCAAGAATAATATGTGTGATGCATGTCAAATAGGAAAACAAATAAAATATAGCTTCAAACCTAAGAATCAAATAAGCACCTCTAGACCTTTGCAATTGATCCATATAGACTTGTTTGGACCAATTGCTACATCAACCCTAGGAGATAACAAATATGCATTTGTCATTGTGGATGATTTTAGTAGATACACATGAACTTACTTCTTAGCACACAAAAATGATTGCTTTAGGTATTTCTCTAAGTTTTGTAAACTTGTTCAAAATGAAAAAGGTTTTATGATTTCATCAATTCGAAGTGATCACGGTGGTGAATTTCAAAACTGTGATTTCTAACAATAGATCATTACTTTCCAAAACTCCTTATAAGTTGTGGAACAACAAAAAAATCTAATGTTTCACACTTTAAAGTTTTCGGATGTAAATGCTTTATATTGAATGAAAAAGATACCTTAGGAAAGTTTGATGCAAAATCTAATGAAAGAATTTTTCTTGGTTATTCTTACATTTCTAAAGTCTTTCGTATCTTTAACAAAAGAACTTTGATTATAGAAGAATCAATTCATGTGGTTTTTAATGAAATTTCCGAAGTTAAGAAAAATAATTTTGATGATGATCTTAATTTTGAAAATTTGAACTTGAATGAATCACTTTCTCCTTCTAGCAACTTAGATACATCTTCTTCTGAACCTTCTTTACCGAAGGAATGGAAGTATATAGATGCTCATCCTAAGGAGCTAATAATAGGAGACACATCTAAAGGGGTTCAAACTCGTTCATCTCTTAAGAATTTATGTGCAAATGTCACTTTTCTCTCCCAAATTGAACCTAAGTATATTGACGAGGCCTTGAAAGATGATTCATGGGTCATCATAATGCAAGAGGAGTTGAATCAATTTGAGAGAAATGAGGTGTGGAAGCTTGTTTCTAGGCCAAGTGACCATTTAGTTATTAGTACTAAACGGGTCTTTAGAAACAAGCAAGATAAATTTGGTATCGTAGTTCGAAACAAGACTAGATTAGTGGCCAAGGGTTTCAACCAAGAAGAAGGTATCAATTCTGAAAAAACCTTCGCTCTTGTGGCACGATTAGAAGCCATAAGGATGCTTCTTGCCTATGCTAGTACTAATAATTTTAAGTTGTTTCAAATGGATGTTAAAAGTGTATTTCTTAATTGTTTTATTTCCGAAGAAGTTTATGTTGAACAATCTCCCAGATTTGAGAATGATAATCTCCATAATTATGTATTTAAATTGACTAAAGCTCTTTATGGATTGAAACAAGCCCTAAGGACTTAGTATAAGAGACTTAGCTCATTTTTATCGAAAATAATTTCTCTAAAGGCAAGGTCGACACTACATTGTTTATAAAAAATTTAAAAAATAATTTTTTTATTGTTCAAATTTATGTTGATGATATCATTTTCGATTCTACGAATGAATCTCTATGTGAGTCATTTGCTAAAAGTATAAGTCTTGAATTTGAAATGAGTTTGATGGGGGAATTAACTTTCTTTTTGGGCTTACAAATCAAACAACTAAGTAATGATATATTTCTTAGTCAAACAAAATATGCTTTAGATTTGCTAAAAAGGTTTAATATGGATAGCTTAAAGGCTATCAACACTCCTATGAGCACCTCCACTAAGTTAAAAATTGATTAAAGTGGAAAAAGCTTTAATCAAAAAGCTTATAGGGGTATGATAGAAAGTTTGCTTTACCTCACCGCAACTAGACCGTATATCATGTTTAATGTAGGATTTTGTGCTAGGTTTCAATCTAATCCTAAGATATCTTATCTCAAAGCAGTTAAAAGAATACTTAGATATCTTAAAGGAACCACAAATCTAAGATTATGTAATCCAAAATCCGAGAACTTTGAGCTAATCGCTTATGCTAATGCAGATTTTGCTGGATGTAGATTAGATAGAAAAAGTACATATAAAGAACACGTCAATTTTTAGGATATACACTTGTTTCTTAGTCTTCTAAGAAACAAAACTCGGTTACATTATCTACAATCGAAGTTGAGTACATTGCAGCTAGTGCATATTGTGCACAAGTTGTGTGGATGAAAAACACTTTAGAGGATTACAAGATTCATCTTAAAAATATTATCATAAAATGTGATAACACAAGTGTAATATATTTAACAAAAAATCCTATTCAACACTCTAGAACAAAATATATTGATATTAAGCATTACTTTATATGAGATCATGTTACTAACTATGATATAATCTTAGAGTTTATTGATATGAAACATCAATTAGCCGATATCTTTACAAAATCTTTAAGTGAAGAACAATATGATTTTATTAGAAGAGAGTTAGGAATGTTAATTTATCCAAATGCATGAATTTGATGTATATCTTTTTCGGACTATCTTTATGAATTTCTTGAATGGAGCTTCATGAGATTATGCCATATCAAGTTTACTTCGTACCCTTGCTCCATCACTTTTGATACACTCAATCACTTTATAGATTTCATTGACAAATACATCTCTCAGATTTATCTCTTGTGAATTTTTATTGAGAAATGGATTTGATGTGATGATCCTCTCATTATGAAGACTTATTCACAGAATTTCTTTTATCCTTCATATGATGATTCTTTCACATCTTTCTTAATAAAGGAAGAATTTTTATGATTCTTTTTATGAGATGAACACTTGCAAGAATGAGGATTTGATTTCACATGAATATCTTGATCCTTATGAAAATTGAGGCATGACTTAATGAAACTCTTTTATTGTTTTTAACTTCATTCAAAGTTAGTTCTCAATGGATTTTCCTCCTTACTCACCTTCTTCATGCAAAGTTTTGATGAAAAATAAAATAGAAGAAGTTGATGGAAGCTATCTCTTTAATAACTATAACTTTTAATGTTGAGAACTTTTGAATAATACCATGTCATGAAAGCTTGAAATATGATTGGTATGAATTTTTTTTATAATTTGAAATGTAACATGAATTTTTATCACACTTACATTGTTGAATTGTTCTCCTTTTTGTTGATGACAAGGGGGAGAAATAATACCAAAATGTGGTAAATTGATGACAAAAGTATGCAATGTATTTCATCATATATACTTGAAATGTTTGCTTGATAAATTTTCTTCATTATGATAAGATATCTAGATCTTAACTTATAATTTTACAATTAATATCTTGCTATAGAATGATGAATTGCTATGTTTGTCATCCTTCATATTTGAACTATCAAAACTTTAAAATGGATGTCATGCCTTGACATCATTTTAAGAATGTTAGATCATAATAGGAATCATGATGTACATATTAATAAGTTTAATGAATTTAACTTATCGGTTTGATTCTTGAATTCAAAGACCTTGAATTCAAGAATGTCTTTTCTAAAGTATAGCATATAGATAGGGGGAGTTAAGATTAACTCCATCATCAATTGATCATCATCATAAAAAAGGGAGAGATTGTTGAAGTGCCTTCGTGTGTGAGTTCAAGTGTATGCCAAATCTCATAAGCCGTTTCACAAATAGAAACTCGATTGAATTCATTTTTATCTAAAGTATAAAATAGAGCATTCATAGCTCTAGTGTTTAAAGAAAATATTTTATTTTCTAGATGAATCTATTCGTTCATTGGTCTAGAGGGTTTTTGAAAGCCATTTTCAACAATACTCCATAAATTTAAATTCAAAGAAAGCAAAATTCGGTCTAGTTAGTCTATGTTTCTTTCGGTGAGCTTCCGACGATCTTTCGACGAACTTCTGATGATCTCTCAGCAATGTTCCAGTGGACTTCCAGCAAGCTCCGAGACTTCATGATGATATTCTTGGCGAGTTCGACGAGCTTCTTCGGCAAGCTCCTAGACTTCTTGGCTAATTCCAGTAGAACTTCCGATGAACGTCCGAACTTCCGACGGTGGTGATTTCAAAACTATGATTTCTATGAATTTTGTGAATCTAATGGATACAATCACAACTTCTCTACTCAATGAAATCCTCAAAAAATGGAGTAGTAGAAAGAAAGAATAAAAATTTATAAGAAATGACAAGAACCATGTTGAATGAACATAACCTACCCAAATATTTTTGGGCCGAAGCCGTAAACACAGCATGCTATGTCATGAATAGAGTTCTAGTAAGACTCTTACTCACCAAAACTTCTTATGAGTTGTGGAACAACAAAAAACCTAATATTTCATATTTTAAAGTTTTTGGGTGTAAGTGTTTTATCTTGAATGAAAAAGATGCCTTAGGAAAATTTGATGCTAAATCCGATGAAGAAATTTTTCTTGGCTATTCTTCTATTTCTAAAGCATTTCGTATATTTAATAAAAGAACTTTGATTATAGAAGAATTCATTCATGTTGTTTTCAACTAAGAATAAGATATCGATTACGAAGAAACCTTTACTCTTGTGACTCGATTAGAAGCCATAAGGATGCTCCTTGCATATGCTAGTAGTAATAATTTTAAGTTGTTTCGAATGGATGTTAAAAGTGCTTTTCTTAATGGCTTTATTTCTGAAGAAGTTTATGTTGAACAACCTCCCAGATTTAAGAATTATAGTTTCCTTAATCATGTGTTTAAATTAACTAAAGCTCTCTATGATTTAAAACAAGCCCCAAGGGCTTGGTATGAGAGACTTAGTTCATTTCTTATTGAAAATAATTTCTTTAAAGGCAATGTTGATACTACATTGTTTATCAAAATTTTTGAAAATAACTTTTTTATTGCTCAAATTTATGTTAGTGATATCATTTTTAGTTCTACGAATGAATATCTTTGTTAATCATTTTCTAAAAGTATGAGTCTTGAATTTGAAATGAGTTTGATGAGAGAATTAATTTTCTTTTTGGGCTTATAAATCATACACATTATCTTTAATGAACTTGATATGAGGAATTCCTCGTATAAGTTCTTTGAATGATATTTGAGTGATTAGTTTCATGCTAGCATGACCTAATCTCCTATGCCAAAGCCAAGCATCCTCATTCAAAACCGAGAAACACATTTCATTGCAAAGATCATTGATGTCAATGGTGTATATGTTATTCTGTTTTAATGCAATCATAGATGTGTTTTTGTCTGGTTTTTCAATGATGCAAGCATGAGATTCGAATTTGATGATATATCCTTTATTACATAATTGACTAATGCTCAAGAGGTTATGTTTTAAACCAACAACTAACAAAACATCTTTAATAAAGAAGTTGGATTTGTACCTATGGTTCCTTTGCTAATGATTTTACCCTTGTTGTTGTCTCCGAAGGTGACATAGCCTTCGTCTATACTAGTGAGCTTAGAGAATTGAGATGGATCTCCGGTCATATGCCTTGAACATCCACTATCAAAGTACCATCTCTTGCTCCTAGCTTGTGATGGTGTATGTCTCTCCAAGAAAGGATAATTTTTAGGTACCCATTTACTTTTGGGTGCCTCAAAAACTAATCTACATTGTTTATTATGTTACATAGAGTTTATCATGGTTCCTTTATGAACCTAAATTAGTTTGTTCAGGCTAATTTTCTTGAATGAATAATGATACGTTTTATGTCTATGTTTGCAACAAAAGTTGCATTTGCTTTGGTACCGAATATATAAGATAGGGCCTTTTATGAAGGTGGTTGGATTTTGGTGAGGACTTCTCATAAATCTGATTCCACTTCTTTTGGGAATGTGACCCTTATTTGTGAGGATCATATTCAAAGACTTGCTACCAACCTCGAATTTCTTCAAGGCGTCTTTAAGTAACAAATTCTCCTTTTAGAGAGTTTCTAGATCATGGCATTTTTCACATTGAGCTAAACTATCATGATATTCAGTTTTTAATTTATCAAAATTGCTAACAAAACTATCATGCTTATTTTTCAACAATTTATATTTTCTACTGATTATTTTACATTCATCAAATAAGTCATGGAAGACATTTAATAATTCATCAAATGATAAATCTACATCAATTAAATTTGTTACCTCCTCTCCGATGGCCATTAGGACATAATGAGCAACTTGCTCGGTGTTGGACTCATCTTCTTCAGACGCACTTGAGTCATCCCACGTTACTTTGAGCGCCTTCTTCTTTGATGTTCTCTTCTTGGCTTGGGGACAATCACTTTTGTAGTGTCTTGACTTTTTGCACTCGTAGCAAATGACTTGGTCCTTTTTGGGTTCAAATTTATTTTTTGTGTCATTTTTAAACTTATTTCTCTTAATGAATTTTTTGAATTTCCTTGTTAGAAGTGCCAAGTCATCGTCACAGTCCTCATCACTTGAGTTTTCTCTCAAGTAGTCATCTAAAGTTCTAAGTGTCATATCCTTCCTGTTCTTTGGAAGGATGTCTTCTTGCTCTTCATGAGCCTTGCAAGTCATTTCATAGGTCATTAATAACCCAATTAGTTCTTCAAAAGGAAATTTATTTAAGTCTTTAGCCTCTTGAATAGTAGTGACTTTAGGATCCCAACTCTAAGGAAGGGATCTTAGAATCTTATTTACGAGCTCAAAATCTGAATAATTTTTGCCGAGTCCTTTTAGACCATTGACGACATCCGTGAAACGGGTGTACATGTCGCTAATAGTCTCGCTCGATTTCATTCGGAAATGTTCAAAAGAATGTATTAAAAGATTGATTTTTGACTCTTTCACTCTACTTGTGCCTTTGTGAGTCACTTCGAGTGTATGCTAAATATCAAACGCGGTTTCACAAACTGAAACACGATTGAACTCATTTTTATCAAGCGCATAAAATAAGGCATTCATAGCCTTTGCATTAAGAGTGAAAGTCTTCTTTTTCAACTCATTCCAATCGATCATTGGAAGAGAAGACTTCGAAAATCCATTTTTGACAAGATTCCAAAGTTCAAAATCCATTGAAATAAGGAATATCCTCATTCGGGTCTTCCAATAGGTGTAATCCGTCCCATTGAACATGGGCGGACGTGTAATAGAGTGCCCCTATTGGATTTTGGCGTATGTCATCTCTCTTGGGTTTTAATTCATTTGAGAGTTAACCCCGCTCTGATACCAATTGTTAGGATCAAGAGCACTAAGAGGGGGGGGGGGGGAATTAGTGCAGTGGAAAACTTTCGACGATTTAAAATGACGTTCGTACGATAAAAATGATTTTGGTAAGAAAGCCGATTCGGAAGTCACTTTAACTTGTTATCAAGCGAGATGTAGTTAAAGTAAAGATATAGAGGTAGTTTGCAGTTAAGATAGAGAATAGAATGTAATTGCAAACCGAAATACGACGTTCGTACGATAAAAGCGATTTCGGTATAAAAGTCGATTCAGAAATTGCTTTAACTTAGATTAGGTGAAGTGTAGTTAAAGTAAAGCTATGGAGACAGTTTGCAGTTAAGATAGAAAACAGAAAGTAAATGCAAACCGAGATTTAGAGTGGTTCGATCAATCTTGACCTACATCCACTTTTGGCTTCCTCCTCCGATGAGGTCACCGATGTCCACTAGAGGCCTTCCTTCAATAGGTGAAGGCTAATCACTATTTTACAGTTTCACTCCTTTTGATGGGCTTAGGAGACAACCCTTATAGAATTTTCTCTCCTCTCTTGAAAGATCAAAACTTGGAAGAAAAGAGGGAGAGAACTTCTAGCCTTTACAACACTTTTGAGCTCTAAAAATCATAGAGTAAGATTGGACTTTCGGTACCCTTTCATGCAGGAAAGGGTGGGGTATATATAGGCCCTAAACTGGTTTGAATTTGGAGCTAAAAAATATCATCTCTTGGATTTTCGGGGTCCTGGCGGTACTACCGTCGGACTGGGCGGTACGACCGCCTGACAGAGCTCGGAGACCGAGCTCTAGCGATGCCACCACTCAGTCTTGCTTGGAGACTGAGCCCAGGCGGTGCCACTACCTGACTGGGGTGGTTCCACCACCCAATTTTCCTAGGAGACTAAGCTCTTGGGCGATTCACCACCGACCAAAGCAGTGCCACCGTTGGCTAAGAAATCTGGGTCCAAATGGACTGATCCATTCAGCCCAATTTGGGTCTGTCAAGAGCCCAATTGCCCCCAGATTAAGTTAATGAGATCACCCCCCATTCCTAGCTTAATCTATATTCTAACTACGATATTTCTTAAGACATTTACTGCAACTTACTCCGGTGCATCAATCGCTTCTTCCGGCGAGCTTCCGGTGAACTTCCGGCGAACATCCGACGAACCCTCGGCGATGCTCCGGCGAACTTCTGGCAAATCTCCTGGACTTGCAATGATCCACTTGGCGAGTTCCGACGAGCTTCTTTGGCAAACTCCTGGACTTCTCGGATTTGATCCCGTAGAACCTCCGACGACCGTCCGAACTTCCGTCGAACTCTCGAACCCCCAACGTGATCATGGTCTTGACTCAGGCGCAATTCCTGCTGCATGTCTTATTGCCATCATAGTTAATCTTGCACACTTATCTCAATATATGGATTAGATAACAAATGACAATTGACTTCATCATCAAAATCCGAGATTCAACAGCCCAAATCTCCACACCTACTATCTAAGGAGGAGAAGGGGAAAGGAGAATAGGAGGTGGCAACCAAGAAACCTCTAGCCTATGGGTGTTTGGTTTCCACCTATTTATAGAGGCCCCTTGTCAACTTAACTCTAATGGATCCTACCCTTTTGGGTATTAGATCTCCATCCAATTATCCAAGCCTCTTAGATTAGTGGATCTCTATCTAATAATCTCTTATTGGCTCTTATTGGATCTTATCTATAGGATCCAATAATTCAGGGGCTTATTGGATATCCTATAAGATAGGAGCTTCGGTAGATATCTCATATCTGAACCTCTACTCGTTGTCATGAGCGGATTAATCAGTGAACTCATTCTCTAATGACCACCTACATTATAACCCTAGTGTCCCCACACAAGCAGCTATGAGACCAGTTACCTCCATCATATGGATGGGTTTATAACACACAAGCCTATCCGATTATCTCGATGTCCTTTTCGAGTAATCTATTACCAGGATTATTTAGGATCTGTGTTTAAAAGTGAATCGGTCTCATTATCATGATCTCATCACGATCTGATTCTTATTGCATCGATTTATGGACATCACAATATATACATTCATATAATAAGTAATATAAAGTGATAAAATATCAAATAATATAATAATAAAAAAGAGTGTGTGTTATGTCACACGTGTCGTCACTCACATTATTGACTTGCAAGACACTTATGACTAGCACTCAGACTAGGTGGTGGAACCACTTGAGGCTCGGTCTGGTCTGGGCGATGGTACCACTGGCAATTAATGCTACCAGGCAGTGATACCACCGTATCAGGTGGTAATATCACCAGAGCCCCATCTCTAAGGCTCTGTCATATGGTGGTACCGCCTAATGTCAATTTATAAGCGATGATACCGCCAGTACCCCAGAAACCAAGAATGAGATACTTTTTTGTTTCATTTTTGAAACCATTAGGGCCTATAGATGCCCTACTCTTTCCTTCATGAAATGGCACGAAAGTGTGAACAAAAGAGTTGAGATTTGGGTTGTAAAAGTGTTGAAAAAGTGCTAAGTGTCCTTCTTCTTTAGCTTTGTGATCATTCTAAGAGAGGTGTGAGACTTATAAAGGTTGTCTGTTAAATCTGTGAAAAGGAGAAAGAGTTGTAAGAGGGTAGTTGATCTTTGCCTATTAAAGGAAGACTATTAGTGGATGCTAGTGGCCTCAACAGAGGAGGAATCGGGAGTGGACGTAGGTCACGATGATCAAACCACTATAAATCCAGTTTATACTTTCTTTATGCGTTTCATTGCTATTACATTCTGAATTAATTGCTTAGTTCACTTACTCTAAGTCAATCATGCTTTCATTGTCGTTTCATCAAATAAAGATTTTTTAAAACCGACGTTTTTATTGAAAGCACTAATTCACCCCCCCCCCCCGCCCTTTTAGTGTCAACTTGATCCTAACACAAATAAGATAAAAACTTTAAGGCTTCAAATTTGTAGATGTAAATTCAAAACTTTTATAATGAAAGATTCTGAATCTATTATTAGTTTTTTTCTCAAAAGTCTTTTCTATTATGAATCATATGATGTCTTATGGTGAATACCTAAAAGATCAAATAGTTGTAGAAAAGTTTTATAAAATTTATCTCCAAAATTTGATATGATTTCTACTAATATAGAAGAAGCTATAGATATAAGTATATTATCTATTAATGAATTAATAGACTCACTTTTAGTTCATGAACAAAAAATGAACATATCTCTAGATGAAACTTCTTCAAATAAAGATAGTTTAAAAGAATAACAAAAAAAAAAAATTCACAAACTAGATCTCAAGAGAGATCAAAATGGTAGAGGTCATGAATAATCTAACACTCGAGGGAGGGGACGAGGCTGATCAAATGAGGGTTAGAGGAACTCCAATAAAGATAACAAAGAATTTCATCAATGTTTTTATCACAAAAAAATTAGATATATTGAAAAAATTTACTAGAACAAAAATAAAAATCTAAATATTCCTCTCTACTCTTACAATAAAAATATGGTCATCTTGAAAAGAATTATTGGAACAAAAATCAAGCAAATTATCGAGAAGAAAATAATAGTGAAAAAATGATGAAAATATATTTTCTTTATGACATCTGATAAAGAATATTATAAAACTATTTGGTTTTTAGATAATGGATATAGTAATCATATGATAGGAGACAAAACTTTGTTTCAAAGGTTTGATGATTCAATTAAATCTATAGTATAGATGGAAAATGATTGTATAGTTCAAGTGGAAGAAAAATGAATAGTTGCTTTAAACACTAAAACTATAAAAACTTTATTGATGAAGTGAAGTTTATTCCTAGTTTAAAACAAACTCTAATTAGTATAGGACAACTGATGAGAAAAAGATATTATGCTATTTTTTATGATGAAAAGTATTTGATTAATGATAAAAAAAAATTAAAAAATGTATAACAATTGTGAGGATGATAAAAAATAAAATGTTTCCTTCATTATTTTCATATTTCTCCTTTATGTATTCATTGCTACTATTATTAATGAATCGACATCATGACAAAAAAGATATGATCATCTGAATTATGATAGACTAGAATTATCAAATCAAAAGGATATGATAGTTGTTTTGCCTAAGATTAAAAAAAAAGATATTATATGTGAATCTTGTATTTTTGGAAAATAATAAAGAAATTCCTTTCAAACAAGTCATTTTTGGAGAGCTAAAGAATGATTGAAACTTGTCAAAGCATGATATTTATGAGCCTATATAAACTATCTCACATGATAGAAGTAAATATTTTTTATTATTTATAGATGAATGCACAAGGATGATATGAGTACATTTTCTAAAGAAAAAAATTAAAGTTTTTTATTTTTAAGAAATTCAAAGCATATGAGAAAAATAAAGTGGTTGTTTTTTTAAAGCTCTACATACTGATAGAGGGGTGAATTCATTTTTAAAGATTTTTTTTATTTTTTGTAAGAATACAAATATTCATAGGAAACTAACTACAAGCTACACCTCGTAACAAAATAGAATAGTAGTGCAAAAATATGAGTAGTGGTCGAAACTACAAGATATATGTTTAAAAAAAAAGATAGTACCAAAAGAGTTTTGGGTAGAAGCTGTGAGTATAGCAATACATTTGTTAAATCACTTTCCTACTAAGACAATATAAGAAAAAACATCCTATGAAGCATGGCTAAACTAAAAACCATATATAAGTTATTTAAAGGTATTTGGTTGTGCTACTTACTTTTATGTTCTTATAGAAAAAAGAAGTAAGCTTGATGACAAAAGTGTTAAATGCATATTTGTGAAGAAGAAATTTATGATGAGATAAAAGGTTTTAGACTTTATAATCCTACAACTAAAAAATTAACCAAGTCACGATGTTATTTTTAATAAAGAAGAAATTTAGAACTCTTAAGTAGTTAAAATTCCAATAGTTGTAAAAGAAGTTGATAAGGCACATGATACATTGCCTAATATTAATACCTCACCTAAATCTTCTCATATTATGAATAATTCTAATTCAAGTTATTCTAGTGATACTAAAACACCTCTAAGAAAATTTCAGTCTTTCACATATATATTAGTATAGTGATTTTGCATATTTTATTTTAGAACCTAGTTGTTTTGAAGTTGCAGCTTAAAAAGAAGACTGTGTGCAACTAATGAATAACGAACTGCAAGCTATTGAAATAAAGTAAGACTTGAAGTTTATAGATTTAACCCTAGCAAAAGAAGCAATTGGAGTCAAATGGGTGTACAAGTCAAATTTTAATGTTGAAGGCTCGTTGCAAAAATATGAAGCCTGTTTAGTTGCCAAAAGGGCATGCTCAGATTTTAGTTATTGATTTTTCAGAAACTTTTTCTCTGGTTGCCAGAATTGATACAATTAGAATAGTACTAGCATTGGAGCTTAGAAAACATAACAAGTTTGTCAATTTGATATTAAATCAAGGATTTGAAATTAAAGGGCTAGAAGATAAAGTATATGAACAAAGCATTATATGATTTGAAATAAACATCGAGAGCATGGAACAATGGAATTGATAAATATTTTTTAACATAATTTAAAAATAAATAAATGAGCCAATAATATATATGAAAGCCCAAGGTATGAAATTTTTTATTGACTATTTATATGTGGATGATATGATTTATACTGAAAATTCATTAGATATGTCTGCTGAATTAAAAATAATAATGTCAAATTTTGAAATGACTGACCTAGGACTTTTACATTATTTTCTGAAAATGAAAATTATTCGAGATACAAATGAAATTTTTTGTGTCAAGGAAAATATGTTAAAGATTTGTTAAGGTTTCATATAACAACTTGTAAGCTAGTGAATACTCCAATGAATACAAAAGATAAACTTATATTAGATAATGAAGTTGAAAAAAAGATAAAGAAACACTATATAAGTTTAATTGAATGATTAATTTATTTTATACATTCAAGATCAGATATTATATTTGTAATTAGTTTGTTATCTAGATTCATGGACAAACCTAACAAATATCATTTTGGAATAGTTAAAAGAGTTCTTAGATACATAAAGAGAATTCTCAATTATGGCATCTGTTATAAGCATATAAAAGATTTTAAGATATATTCTTATATTAATTGTGATTAGGTTGGTTATGCTGATGATAGAAAAAACACTTCAGGATTTGTATTTAGCCTTGGTTTAGGAATAATTTCATAGATACTAAAATAGTAAAAATGTTTTACTCTCTCAAGCTCGAAGGTAGGGTATGTTATAACTACAAATATGATTCGTTAAACAATTTGGTTTCAAAAATTCTTGTAAATCTTTAAAAAAAGCAAGATGTACCAACTAAAATCTACTCTAACAACAAGTCTACTATTACAATGATAAAGAATCATATCTTTTACAAGCGCACCACATCAAAGTTCAAAATCACTTTATTTATGATTGATTGATAAAAGGAGAAATTGAAATGGACTATTACAACACCGAAGATTAGCTTACCAATATGTTTACAAAAGATTTGGCAAAAAAAAATATATATTCTTTTCAAGGACAAGTTATAACTATTTTGAATTATGGGGGTATGAAACAAAAGATAAAATTAAAATTAAAATTAATAAATGAGGATGAGAAGATTTATTGGGTTATGATTGATTTTTTATTATTTTAAAAAATATATTTTATCTTTTGATTAATATAAAATACTCTTGAATAAATCAAAGCGCACCATTCCTTTAGTATCTTCTTTCTTTCTTTTTTTTTTTTTACTAAAGTTCTACATAAAGCTAACATCTTATGTTGGGGCAGGCTTTTCTTTTAGCCATCGATTATTATCTCCCACTTTGATCGTGACAATTACCAATCCTTGCTGCTTTATTTTCAGTGCTCGTCGTGCCGTCATGACGACATCTGCAACGAGGCTTACATTATGATAGCTAGTTGACTGCTGTCATTCCTCCTTCCTCTGGTTTACGTGCTGTTACGTCCGAGCTTTTCCAGCGTCGATCATGTTGGTGTGTCCGTTGGCATTGCATGTAGAGTGATCGTTTGTTGTGACATGCTTCAACGTTATCAAATGTCCATGAGACTCAGACTGAGACTGCTCGAGGTGGAGAAAGACGCTTATCTATTGATTGTCAGTGTTTTTGACGGAAGGCGAGATAAAAGTAGCAAGTGGCGACGATGACGCATCGATACCTTAGGAGGAGAAACAAAAGGAAAGTAACGCAGAGAGAGAGAGAGAGAGAGAGATATATATATATATATATATATATATATATATATATATATATGATTTTGATAATTATCCATTTAAATTTAAATTAAATATATATTTTTAAAAAAACAATACATAATAATGTGCACAAAATGTTCATAACGGAACTTTGATTTTTTCAATCATTTAATTGTATATATAATGTATAATATAATATGTTGACCGTGAGGATGTTTCCATAAAGAATTCCTGTAAAAATTAAAATCCGACAATGAAAAAAAGAAACTCATGCAGACTAGAATGACAAACTCTCTTCCTCTTTTTCGTATCTCATTCCATAAGTGTCTTCATGGAGTATAGAGAGATTGAGTTGCTACAAAATTGAAGTTGGCATATTTAAAAATCAAATCATGCAGCTTATTAATAACTTGAAAAACTTTGGTGCCTTCATGATGATGATGACGAAATATAATATTAAAAATTAATACCCTCGTATCCTTTAGCATGATGTAATTAAAACAAGCAACCAAAGTTTATGAGCTGCCAACATGTTCTTGAGCTAAATAACATAAAGCTTTCATATGCAATGTCCTCAAGTTTGAATGCAAATTTCTATGCCAATAAAACTGCTGCGAACCGACAGAAATATCACAACAGAAGACTGAAAACTGATTGTGTCTATGATAAGTGCAGCAACACAATTTTGATAAACACCACAGTCAATGTATTGGTAGAACATAGTAATCATGCATATTAACAAAGGTTATTATATCTTAAGAGGCAACAGAGATGCTCTGTCAAGAGATCATATTTGCTCAAGATCACAGAACTTGGTTATAAGATCAGAAAGCAGATATTTTTTCATCTAGTATGTCTGGTGGATCAACTCTGTTATCATCGGCAAGGAGGTCCAGCAGAGTTGAACTGGTCTGCTTCCATGCAACAATCACACTTGACCACATTTTCTCAAGCATGCCACTCCCTCTTCCTGGTATTCTTGCCGTGTTATCCAGAACTCTGGTGTGTCCTGCTCGTTCAAACCAACTTATTAGCAGTAGGTTGAGATCAGAAGTTATGTTGAGCTGTGTAGGCTTAATCAGATGTTCCGTAAACTACTCATGCAAAACCAATTGTGTATATAATACTAGAGAATCTGCAAGATTTATGAATTAGTTCCAATCATATATCATGTAGTGCATGCACAACATACTTCCAATATTCTGCCTGTATCACACTCAAGTAATGTACAGACAGAAGATACCTTCATGATTCCAGCAAGGACTGCACCTCCAAGGTAAACCATGTGTTTCCTTCGTGGAGGGTCTTCAATTCTCAACCTTAATTTCTGTCCAACCACAGAAGAAAAGCATTAAAATATGCATCAGAAGATTTTCCAAGCTTATCTTTTTTTTTGTAAGAAGCTTATTTCTCAACATTTTTCCACTGTAAAACAAATAGTAGAAAGCTGTTAGGCCAATCGTAAAACATCAGTACTTGAGCTAGATGCAGTCTCCAACAGTTATGGGACCAGCTGGTTTCGAAGCGTCAAAGTCAAGAACAATATGTTGTTTCCAACAGTAAATACAAAGGGTTTAAGACCTTGCAGGCTGGTTGCATTAAGATCTTGCACAAATGTTAAAAAGATTTTATAATTCATATGCTAGCACCATCCTAAATCCTTGATTAACAATTCTTCATTTTTGGAAACTGAACTATGAAACTTAAGATGCAAACTTTAATGTCATGAGGAAACATGAAAACACAAATTGCGAAAAATGACTCTGCCACATTTATTTTAGTAGTACCACCTTTTTTGAACTTTGAAAATTTTTAAATCTCAATTATACATAACCAAACGCACCTATAATACATAAACTCAAATAGTTACTACAGAAATGGTTTCATAATACAATATTTATCAAGTTGTGAAAAATGTATGAAAATTTATCGAAACACTAAGAAAATAAATGCCAGAAATGGTTTTTCTAATTGCAACCATCATCATTATGTTGTACAAGATTATTTATTTCCATCAGTAAGCAAAGCAAGGGTGTCAAAAACTCTTGCCAGTTAAATGGTATTTTTACAAACAATTGTCAGTTAAATTATAGCATTTACCAAAGATAACCTGGACTTTGCGCCTTTCTTTGTTCCCACCTCCAAAGCATGATCAGACAGCTATCTGCCAATTATAGATTGTCTAATGATTCCTGGTGGCACTTCAAGAATATGCAACCAGAACTGTGCAGGACTGAAAATCAAGTGGCTGAACAATATTGGGCTGATCTTATGTTTACCATGCCAGTATTAGTGCCAGGCTAGACCGGTACATACCACTCAATACTGATGTACTAACATATGGTACACTGAAAAGTACCAGTATTTCGAAGGTGCAGTGGAGGAAGAGGAGGGAGGGAGAAGAAGAAAGAGGAAAGAAGGAAGAAGTGGAGGCGATGGAGGAAGAGGAGGAAGCACGAGAAAGAAGTGAAAGGAAGAAGAGGAGGTAATGGAGGAAGGAGGAAGAGGAAGGAAGAAGAGGAGGAGAAGAGGAAGCATACCCACACTGTAGTGACGGGCGATTGCACTAGGAGAAATGTTAAGGGCTTGCATTTGGGGCAAAGAGGGTGCTTGTATGTTTTTAAATAATTTTTTGATAGTTCATACCAAGGATCACCTTCTATGGTAATTGAACCTGTTTTGATGATCTATTGGACCAGTGCATACCGATCGGTGTCAATATACCATGTGTTGGTATGCCGATATGTACCAGTGTTAGAGAGAAAGAAAAGGAGAGATAATAGGAAGGGGAGGTGGATGAATAGTGGAAGAAGAGGAGGAAGAAGAAGTGGTATAGAAGAAAGAAGGAAGAAGAGGAGATGAGGTGGGACGTACCTGGGAAGGACAAGGAATGCGACAGTACAGCATTGGCAGCATCATCACGAAACAATGGCAGCGACGACGGTGGCAGCATTGAACACAAGAAGAGGGCTTGCATTTGATTTTCCTAATTTTTATTTTATTTTTTTAATTATGAGTTAGACGAGCCATTGCATTTTTATTTTTTTATTATTTGTATATGGATTGGACCGCCTAAAACGAGGTGGTTCATGCATTGGCCCACTCTCGAACCGATATGTATTGCTCATTTCGTACCATTTCATATCATTTCAAGCAGTACAACAATCATTGGTTTAGACTGGACTATTAAAAATGGGGGTGGTTCGCGTATTAATTCACACCTGATTGGTACATGTCATCATTTCATAGTCTTAACTCAAACAATAAAATAAACAAATTATGCAAATTAAACATCATCCATAGAAGCTCAACAATTTGCCACTTGTGAAAGAAATGAATATTAGTGAGAATTGGAACAATGATATCACCTTCAATCCATCCTTATTTCCCTTTAGCACTACATCAAGATAGCGTTCAAGAATCTCCTTCTCCAAGCTGTTCACAAATAAAAAAGACATCATAGGCATATGCATTCAATTAAGGCATAAGCATAATCTTGAGTATCAATTTAAAAACATTTAATAATCAATGCACTATAAGATAAAGATACCTTCTCAAAAAATAGGACATTAAACTTGCTTCTTAATTACAGATGAACTATCAAGCCGACATCACAATATGACACAAAGTTACATACACACGAAACACAAATGACTAAGGATAAAAACGAGACTATTTCTTAGCAAATGATTTGTATAACCAAAGGATTTGTATAACATTAGGATGATCATTGAACTATAGATATCTTCATATTGTAGTGGTCATATGGCTACATGCGGCGGGAAGCTGCTAAAACATTTCTTTCTGAGATGATTACATTTGATCAGTAAGATGACACCTTCTAGTGAAGAATATAATAAGTTTTCCCACTTCAGCACAATGATAAAATATTTTCCATTCTTCTATGGTTATGCTTACATTAAGAATAAAAGCATTGTTGAAAACAAGAGAGCCATGAAATGAAAGGGAGAATATGGAAACGGGGTAAAATAAAGATACTCGTGATGTGTAATTGCTACGCAATAGGATAAAGCATTTATAGTTGGAATGATTTCATTTAGTCTCTGTATTAATGTTCAATGAAATGATAAACGAACTTTTTTTCATTTGCTAAGATGCCATTATCACTCTCAACCTCAAATTTCTAGTCAGTAATGCCCACCACTGTTTTAAGCTTATCCAAGAGATTTTGTATTAATTTCTTTTTCACAATTTTTGGTTAAGCATAAATCTTACTGGTGTAAGCTAGGAGTAAATGTATGCGTAACTAACAAAACCAGGAAAGTGCTGCAAAGGCAGACATATTGATGCAATCTGCCTACCCAGCAATAACATATACCTCTGGTCAAATTAGGACATATAAATTATAACACCATAAAAATCAATATAGAGTTTTGGACTAACCGACTAGGTAATCCAGGATACATGGTGCTCCCTCCACTAAGAACAATATGTTGGTAGAGCTGCCAATGTTAAATCAAACCGAGTGAGAGAAGCACCAGATAATGAGCAACAAAAATTTAATTCTTATTTCTTAAGGATAGCAAAAGTAATCTGTCAATAAGCTGACAATGGAATACTTATGTGATACAAGTTAAATTCCAGGAAGATGTTGATGCATGATTAACAAATTCATAAGTACTAGTTAAAATTATGCTTATGAAGACATCCATCATATTACTGGCATATACAAAAGGAACAACGCGATAAGATTGTAGAGCCTTCCAAGAAAGATAAGAATAAACTTTAGAAATAGAAGCATAATTTTGGACATAAAGGACAAATAGAGGTTACAGTTCTTTTTCTTCAACATGATACTAATTAGCATATTATTTGATCAACAACTTCCATAAGAATATTCAGTCTATTAGAGGCTACTGAGTTTATTATCTGATATGATGCCTATGCCTATCTAATTAAGAGATAATTTCTCAAAAGAAAAATGAAAAAGCGGCAACATATTTGGATGATGTAATTTTCATAGTTGCTCATAACATTCCCATCTTCCAGGAGAATGAAGATTAAAAATTACCTGAGATGGCCAGCTAAACCCTACCAGCATATGCTTGCTCTAGTATGGTGTCAGTGACAATCTCCTCTGTTGAAATTAAAAGGCCAAAATTATTCCTTTTTTAATTTATATTTCATATGCATCCTCATAGCCAGAGACGAACCCCCTGCCTCCTCTATTTTTTATCTCTACAGTCTATATATCTCTTTCTCTTGTTATTCATAAGTTTCCCTAATTTGTTTAGCTTAGGCATTCTCTTAAACTGGAATGGGTGCAGAGAAAGAAATTTCCACATGTACTGAACTTTTCACTAACTGGCGTAACAATGTGCCACAAGAAAGCAATCCAGGCTAAAGACCTAAAGGTCATGGCATATCTCTTGATGACCAATTTAATTAAGCATTTTAAGCAGCACAAATGGAAAATGGAGCTATCTTTTTAGATAAACAAATGAACCAATAAAGTCTTCAGCTTAACCAAAAGATAATGTGCAATAGCACATAAAGCAAAAAACTGACTCAAAAGTACCAGAACAATAAATAGTGAATTCAGCAATCAGACCATCAAGATTTGGGCAAAATAAGATAATATCAGAAATTTAATATGTCCATCAGTTCAAGAAAGATTTTTTCAAGGCAGTGATAGTTATATACAAGGTATGCAATACCGTACCGTACCGATGTTTCGAGGTTGGCTCAGTATGGTACAATACCGGTGTACCAAGCGGTACACGAGGACATACCGAGCGGTACATCAGGGTATACCGAACAGTTTTATATATTTTCTTCTTTACTGTAGTACTATAACACTACTACAGTGTAATACTGTAGCACTGTAGCACGTTCCGTCCGGTACTGGGCAGTCTGCATACCGATATGCCGTCGGACCAGTATGTACCGCCCATACCAGGCGGTACCATTCGGTACTGCATACCATGGTAATATAAATATGATTCTGTCATTTGTGAACCCGTCTAACAGATTCTAGAGGAAGCAATATGCATACCATCATCCTATTATCAATATCCATTTCCTGAATGCAACGGAAAGCCATGTCTGCCATTCCATCACCTTCGACATCAATAAGTTCCTACATCAAAGGCTATATGTATTAGCACTTGAAGTCATAGAAAATTGATATGTAACAGATAGCACGTAAAAGGAAGGACACTGGATGACTAAAGCTGTAAAGCTAAGAATGGATGTCATAACATTCTTTTGCTCAGAAATTGAGACATGAGAGACAGTTGAATATATGATAGACATAGGAAATGGCTATACCTTGCCAGTTTTTTCAAGCATTCATATACTTGATATCTAATATAATTTTCATATAAATTTCAAATGAAAACTAAAAGTAGGAGTAGCTCGAGCATTTATGCACTATATATCTAATGAATGATTAATTTTTTAAAAAGAAGCAAAAAAATTAGTTTATGGTATCAAAAAACAATATATTGCTTAAAAAAGAGAACTTTCCCAATAATTTGTGCTCTTTTCTCCATGAAGATTAACATAATATATTTTTGACCTTGTTATGCACTTCAATGACTTTGATTTAGATCTATTATCTATTATGTTATATGTAAATGCTTATTCTAAACAACTCCTCACCCCCTAGTCGTCACCCCTTTCTTCTCTCCCTTCAAACAACGAAAGAAAGAAGAAAAAAAAAAAGCACACAGTTTATGGTTCCATTTTTTACATAAACATTACAATATATAAGTTAATACAATACATAAGCTTGCATTGGAACTAAGAATGGCTTCAATTGCAACTGAAAATGAAAAAGATTATACAAAACAGTGAAACATATAACTCTTGGAACATGATAAAATTGTGTTGATCACAGCAAAATGTTATTAATGAATATACAAATGCATGCACATACTGGAGTGAAAAGGGCCTCAGGAGCCTGAAACCGTTCTGTGCCAACTTTAATAACTCTTCCATCTGGGAGCTAATCAAATAAGAGCAGCAACAAAGCTTGTTAGCAATGGGGACAAGTAGCAAACTGTAATATAATATATGCATCTTACAAGAAAGAAAAGCATCACATATTGACAACACAAACATGGATGAGTATTATAAAGCCTTTGTTGTTTGTCACATTAAAAATTTCACCTCATCTAGAAAAACCCTCATATCTTAGATAAATATAGTTTTGATTCTTCATAAGCAGCACATAATTTAACAAAATAACATATATGAAGATGGATGGAAGGATTTGTTTCACTTAGTAATGATACAAAGGTCAGTTATGATGAGAATACACAGAAAACCAATTATGTCACCAAGTTCTTCATACCAACTGCAATTTTGGTCAAATAAATAGTTTATTTTCATTATTGCTTGGGTTACTATGTAACGCCAAATGGATGGTGTAAATTGTTTCCTACAATGTCCTATGGACATATAAATCATAATATAATTTCCATATCAGTATATTTCTGATGGATCAAGGACCTTTTTTTCCCATTAACCATCATCTTAACTCTTAAGTATATATACTATGACACTAGTATTATACCAGCTAGGTTGCTCCCCTGCTCAGTGATTGTTTTTAGCCAAAAGATCAATTTCTAAAAGTTATTCTTTTCCAAATTTTGACCATTTAAGTTTCTCCAGGTCTCCATTTTGCTGAATTTTAATAAGTTCTTGTAACAGAGAGACTGGCAAATTGAAAGCCCATTGACAGAAGATGGAAAAGGAATCTCGAGTATATTCTAATAACTCAGCAAGTAACTTATGACATGGAGATAATTACATGCAATCTTCTGGTCATGGTAACTTAGTGGAGATGATTAGATGAGTACAGTTATAGCCAAACATCAGATAAGATCATAGTATATAATTTTCAAACATATATGACTACTTCATAAACTATTTAATCTATGTTACATCATGGTTCAGTCAAGTAGAATTATAAACAAAGATAAAATAAAATAAAACAGTGAATTAACTTATACAACTAAAGGCCTTATAAATCGATAAAGATAAATAGGACGTATTTTCTGAATGGAAAAGTAACATCAATAAACATGGTGCACATCAACAAATTCATGCTTATCCTCAAATCCAAGCCAATACAATTTTCACTTCCCAGAGAGCAAGACAGCGTGCCATTAAAAGGCTATTCTTTTGCAATCTTGGTGACCAAGATTATAGTCATGAAAATAATCTCTCTACTAGTAAGGATAAGGCTGCATGCATCAACCCTCCGTAAACCCCACTTTGGCAGGAGCCTCATGCACTAAGCTGTCTTTTTTTCTTCTATCATTCATTCATTTTTATCAAAAAGTAAAACTTAGATTTGACGAACAAAAGAAAGGCAAAAGAACTTTCAAGAAAAATACTGTGGAGACAGATCTGAAAAGCTCTTGCTGATAAATATGAAGATGAGCTGAGAGGAAAATTAACCAGTTGGTGACATGCTTGTAATAACAAGGTAATTCACTTACGGTGTAGTTCTTAACAAGAATAGTGGTTTCTAGTCCTAATTGATATTCACGCTTGTAGTCATAGCTGCAAAAGATTATTAAAGAACATGAGCTAAAATATTTCAAGATCATCTATATGTAATTAGAAAAATCAATTAACTAGATTTTGGGATCATATTTACCTGATGTAACATAGTTTCTCCTTTATTTCCCTTACAGTTTCAAAATCTGCAGATCTATTCATGGCATACCTTTGGAAAATGATAAACAGTGGGATAAGTAGGACGAGATGGTCAACGACACAATATATTAGATGTTGAATCAGTGACAATAATGGCCATGGTGGTAAATCTTACCCTCTACGAGAGAGCAGATCAACAAGATATGATGTTATATGCCTTCCAGCTACATTCATTCTTTTTGTTAGATGTGGAAAAGAATAACCATCAACAACTGGCACCTGAACACAATAGATAACTAAATTTTGTGAAATTACCATATGTACTTTAAACAAGAGACACAAAATGATGATTCTTTATATTTCCTCAATTCTATCCAGTACCACATAATGTTTCATGTCACTGACTAAAGATCAAGAAGTAACAGTCAAGACTATCTTCTTTTTATTTTTTTATCTTAATTTAGCTCACATTCACAACATTAGTGCAAAAAGGCAAAGACAACACAACATGAGGCCCCAGCAATGCAGGTTCTAGGAACATATCTCATTCTATCTTTACTAATATATCAGTTGGGATATGGAAACTGACAACAAGTGGAGTTAAGGGCTCATTTTACAGCACAACTTGTTAATTATTCACGGGAAAATAATACAGAAGAAACTAAATTAAATCATACCACATGGGTGACACCATCACCAGAGTCGATGACAAGGCCAGTCAGCAGACCTGTCAAGCAATACAGACAATCAAGAGAAAAGTGGTGAATGTGAGTAAATAAAAATAGAAAAAGGTCTATATTTTGGATAGTTTTCACCAAGAAAGACCATGTACTGCATCCCAAAATTTGTGGTAATAATCTTAAAACGTAAAACTGCAATTCAAATTAATGATCTATGGCAATCACTACAAGATTGCATATGCACCTTGAGCATATAATGTGAGAACTGCTTGGATCTGAATAAAGACACCACTGAAGTTGTATTTCTCAAACATGGTCTCTATCTGTCCTACATGAAGCCAAACTAATAGTCACTTGTTTATAAATAACATTAAAAATAACACTTGATATTTTACACTACTCAATATGGAGAAAAACTTGAATATAGTAATGAAAAGAAACAATGCGTACCATTTTCTCACGGTTCTTTGAAGGATTGAGTGGAGGATCTGTGAGTAAAATCTTGCATTCACTTGGATCTATCTGAAGTAAAAGAGGAAAAGGAAGAATCCTAGTACCATTTTAACTTTACGAAAGAGTAACTTTAGCGAGGACATATAATTTGTAATAATTTAATGCTCACATGAACATTTATGAAAAGCTTTCTTAGGAAAGAGATGATAGCCTGGCCATAATTACACTGGGACTGGACTCACGAAATTAAGAAATGTACCTTCAGTTCACTGTAAAATGCATGATCCCATACATGACCCATATCATCCCAATTCTGCACAATCCCATTATTGACAGGATAAGATATATCTAGTTGGTGACGAAATTCTGCACAAGCTGCTCCCACAACAATATCCTGAATGGAAGAGGGGAAGAGCACCAATAGCTTAAATAGTCTATATTTGCTCTATATCAAAAAAAATAAAAAATTAATGAATAAGCTTTAAGATCAAAGGAGTGGATAAACAGTTTCATGCTATGTGGCATGAGATAACATGGCTCCAGTACAAACAGTTTGAGTTCCCTAGAAGACTCAGGTATAGTGTGTGTGAAGTACTTAGATATCTTCCTTCTCTATCCACATGGAACATGACAGATAGACATACAATCCTATACTACAATCATCAACAAGATATAGTCCGAGATCAGACCGTCAGTTCCTGCTCCACCAGTGATTCTTCATATCGAAGCATGGGCCTTCCAACCACACAAGGGAACACAGATGTCGGGAAGTTATCTTCAGCAAATCCACACTTCACATACTGCATTTAGATTCAAGAAGTTCAAGATCAGTCAATCTTGAGCCTAAAATAAAAAAAAAAAAATTGAGGTTAGTTGTAACTGTGTCTATTGCTTGAAAATTAAAATTATCAAGTACTTGGTAGAAAAGTATAAAAGTTGCAGAACTGCAAAATTTAAACGACAAGTACGTGGTACAAGGTATTAAAGTAAACTATTTATTAAGTAGAATCAACCAAAACAATTGAGGTTAGTTGTAACTGTGTCTATTTTTTGAAAGTTAAAAGTATCACTCAAGCACATAATAGATAAATATAAAAGTTGCAGAACTGCAAAATTTCCAAAATAAGTACAAGTAAAATATTTATTAAGTAGAATCAACGAATATGACAATAACCCCCATGTGAACAGTTAGATCGTGTAAGCAATTCATGCTCAAGCAATTGAGGATACCTTCGAAAGCTAGACTACCTAGGACGACCTTTTAGATTGATTAGGGTGACATTAAGCTCCAAAGTTACAACAAAATCAAGAATGAATTGGACCAGTGAACTGGTTAACAAAGCTTAGAATGCAATCCCCCAAACACACATACACAGCGGAAAAAGGAAACTGAGAGAGAGTGGAAAAAATAAAAATAAGAAGACACTACCGACATCAACATTTCATGCTAAGTTTGACTAACCCAACGAAGAATATATCTACCTTTCTATTAATTCAGAAGTCCATATAGCAGAATACTCAATTGCTTTCATTCTCATGACAGATTGAATCTTCGGAGGCAAAATATTGCAGATCGGAACTATAATTTTGTTTTGGGTTTCTTCTGCATAAATTTTCATGGATCAAGATGGCATTTTTACTGGGATCCATAAAAAAAAAAAGTGCAATTAAAACCTTCGACCCAGCGGCTACATTAATGCAAACACTAAATCTTAAGAAAGGAGAGACGAATTATTAATAAAATATGGGACCTTTCTTGCGTTTTTTGATCCGTTTACGGGCAATTCTTGCAATCGTGATGGAATCGCGATTGAAGTCTCACAAGATGAGAAATAAAATGCTCGATTTGAAAAGCCGAGTCAATATAGATTTAAACAAGGAACAGTTGATCGTGATCTTGATATGGCCAAGATCAGCCCAACCCCAGATTGCATCACAGATCAAAACGAGACAACAGATGAAACACACAGAGAGACCGAACGATCACTTTGTAAGCAATTGAAAGTGCGATTACCCCAGTGCCGTTGTCGCAGACGACAACCTTTCGGCTGTCCATTTTTCGCTGCTTCCTGCGTTCGCTTCTCCTCTCTCTCCTTCGCGCTTCTCCTCTCTCTCTTTCGCCTCTTCCACTGCTACAACTCTAAAGCCGAAACCGGCGGTTCCATGCTTGCGAGAGAACCCCCAAAGGTGATATCCGTTATAATGGCTTTCCGTAACCTAAAGGTCCATTACAGCACTTGTAGCGGTGACTACGAAATATATATCGGCTGTACATGTCGTCGTAAGTCGTATCAACGTTGTGTTTGTACCTATTTCAAACTCGAGTTTAATTCCTATCCGTTCCATTCTACGTCTCATCATCCTGGCCGTTCGTTCCACGACCTCCTTTTTTTCTCTCGAAGGTCCTCGCACACAGACATGGCAGAAGCCAACTACAGCAGCCCATCTCTCGGTTCCGTTCCAACATCGATGCCCACCTCCCCGTCGCGCGCCATCCGATCCCCTACTTCCCCACCCTCCTCCAAGCCGCGCCTGCAGCCCACCAACTTCCACCACCACCCTTCTACGAAGTTCTAGCAGGTAACGCCAGCGGCGGCATGAGTCGAGGTGGGGAGGCCCGGGAAGCCTATCTAGGTGAAGTTTGATGAGAATTGATTCATACCTCGGATAATTCGTCTTGACACGAGTTGTCTCATGTGCAAAGTGTCTCGTGATCCATGTAGTTGTGGTAATTAAAGGTCGTTTCTATACCTAAATGAGTCGTGGATAACTTCATGGGTGAGATATTTTTCATTATGTTCTACATGTAGGACATTGGTTATGAAACATTGTTTGATGAAACATGTAGTATATGAGGATATGCCGTAAGTGTTTCCCTCTTGCTTAGTTTTTTTCTTTTTTTTTGGAGGCATTTTCTTCTCATTGTATTCATAGGATTTTGTTTTAATATTTCATTCCTCTATCCCAATATTTATGATATCAAAATCAAGTTTAATCTGAATTGATAAATGAGAAAGCATCGTGACATGAAATAGTAATTCCATAAAGATTTCTCTAACCCTTTTACCTCTATCTTTGACATCAAATAGTAATTTCATCAAGTGACTATTATGAATTTTAAAGTATCAATAGGAACATGTTACGATCAAGAACCTGTTGAATCTCGGAATTTGATGATAAAACTAATTGATTGTGTTTATATGTTTAACTGCATTTTGAGTGATGCAAGTCTACTCGATCACAATTAAGGCAAGAGGAATTGACGTTGCGTCGGAGGAGATCACATTAGGATATTGGATGGTAGAAGGCTTCGGACGTCGGGTATCAGGCCAAGAGCGGAATTGTGCGAAGGATATCGGGGTTGCGGAGGTCAACCGCCGATTGGGCAACAAGCCGCAAGAGAGGACGATGCGCTGAAGAATCAGACGAAGCGCCAACCAATGACGTGCCGGGCAACAGAATGTCAATTCACGTTGTAATAATTGTCTAGATCGGAGTAGAGTTTTGGCTTGTGTGTACAGGATTAACTACAATAACGACGAATACATAAAGCGAAACAAAGTGTCGGAGTCAAGCGCAAAGGATTTGTTGCGAGTTCGAGAGTTCGACGGAAGTCCGAAGGTTCGTCGGGAATGCTGCCGGAACTAGCCGAGAATGAGTAGGGAGCTTGCCGAAGGGTTTTTCGGAAGCTCACCGGAAGGTTCATTGGAAGTTCGCGGAGCTCGCCGAGAAAGATCGGAGCTTGCCGAAGAAGCTCGTTGGAACTCGCTAAGATCAAATCGTGAAGTCTAGGAGCTTGCCGGGAGTCCGTAGAATGGTTTCCGAGAGTTCGTCGGAAGACCGCCGGAAGTTCACCGGAAGCTAGCTGGAAAAAGTCTTGACTTACGGACTTTGTAATAGCTTAAGAAATGTCTTTAAATTCGTAGTTAGCACGTTAATTAGGGTTAGGATTATGTGTTAATCCTATAACCCAATTAGGGGTCAACTAGGCCCAAAATTAGACTTGGTTTGGGCTGGATTAAAGCCCAACCAATGAACCGAAGTGTCTGGCGGTGGCACCGCCCAGCACCCGAGAGCCAAGCGATGGCACCGCCAGTACACTATCAGTGTCAGACACTGATAGGCGGTGGCACCGCCAACATCGGGAACCAAAGAGAATTCAAATTTTGGAGCCTAAATTTGAATCCTCTTGAGGCCTATAAATACCCCTCAATTCTTAATTGAGATTACAACTTTTTGAGAAGCAATAGATTGAGAAAAAGGTCTTAGAAAAGTCTTAGCAAGTCTTGTTTTCAATTTGTTAGAGTGTTCACCTCCTTCTTTCTTGCTGAAAATTTGTAAGAGTGTGAACCGCTTGTAAAAGGTTGTAAGAGGGGTATTTGTCCTTCCCCTTCAAGAGATTTGCTAGTGGAAGGTGGGAGCCTCATCGAAGAGAGCCTCGCAAGTGGATGTAGGTCATTTGACCGAACCACTTTAAAATTGGCGTGATCTCTGGTTTGCATTTTCTTATTGCTATTTACATTATTGCAAACCTTCTTACGTGCTTTATTTCCTCATTACCTTTGCTGCACACCTTTACGAACACGCGTTCAAGTTAAGCTTTTCAAGTTCGATTTTTATCGCAAGAAAGATTTTCCAAAACCGAAGTTTTAATCCACTGCACTAATTCACCTCCCCCCCCTCTTAGTGCCGCTCTGATCCTAACAATTGGTATCAGAGCCCGGTATTTTTCATTTCGGATTTGCACCCGAGAGAAATGACTCTTCATGGCTTTCAAGAGGGCTTATCGATTGTTCGTCCACCGTTGTTTAACGGATTAGACTACACTTATTGGAAAACTCGAATAAGAGTTTTCTTGATTTCTATGAATTTAGATTTATGGAATATCGTTGAAAACGGTTTTCAACTTCCCTCTAAACCGATGAACGAATGGTCGGTATTTTTCTTTAAACGCAAAGGCTATGAATGCCTTATTTTGCGCTTTGGACAAAAATGAGTTCAATCGGATTTTAACGTGCGAAACGGCTTTTGATATTTGGCGAACACTTGAAATCACGCACGAGGGAACTAGTAGAGTCAAAGACTCGAAAGTTAACATTTTATTACATGATTTTGAGCTTTTTCGAATGCAACCAAGCGAGACTATAGGCGACATGTATACCCGTTTCACGAATGTCGTCAATAATCTAAGAGTTCTTGGTAAATCTTTTTCGAATTTTGATCTCGTAAGTAAGATCTTAAGATCCCTTCCAAAAAGATGGGATCCTAAAATAACCGCAATATAAGAAACAAAAGATTTAAATATTTTTCCACTTGAAGAACTAATTGGTTCGTTGATGACATATGAAATGGTGTACAAAACACATGATGAACATGATGAACAAAATCACCTTCCAAAGAACAGGAAGGATTTGGAACTCCGGACAAATGAATACCACTTGAGTGATGACTCAAGTGATGAGGACAATGATGAACTTGAACTTCGAACACTAAATCTTAATAAGTTTATTAAACAAAAATCTAAAATAAACAATGAACTTGAACGGAGGAAGAGGCCAAAGAAGAGGAAGACAACCAAGGATGAATAAAAAACTTCCAAAGGTGAAACGACGAATTGGGCTTTGACGAGCTTCGACTACAAGGTAAGTAACTCAACTCTCTTGAATTATTTTGAAATTACATAATACTTTTCATGAGTTATTTTTAATTTAGTTTAGGATTAATTACATGAAAATAAAAAAATAGAAATCATGCTTATCATTCTAGTAATTTTGAAAATAATCATGAAAATTGTATGTTTATGATAAACAAAATGATTTTAATTAAAAATACCTTATGAAATATGATATCATGCCTAATAAATTTATTTTTTGAAGCTATGCATGATGATGATGAGTTTTGGGTAATTTATAGTTTATTGATTATTGATGATTTCCATAATGATCTTTTACGATTTATGGATTATCGATTTATACCATGATGAAAGTTGCTTTAGAAAATGATGCACGGCTTTTGTATGCAAACTAAGCATGAAAAGATAGATTCACCTAAAAAGAAAAATGTATGACTACAACAAATAACTAATGATTTTGGTTGAAAATACTTTATACTCAATGAAACCATCATTGATGAATATACTTTATGTTTAATAGTTTCTTTGGCTTATATGCTTTATCATGATAAATATTTTGAAAATAAAAGAAATCATGTTTGATTTGAAGTAATGCATAATGGTCATGCTTAATGATGCATTTTTTTATTTGACATAAAAGTGGCTTTAAAAAATGATATATGTTTTGATTTGACATAAATGAAATAGGCATGCTTATATGAAATAGTGAAGTGTCATGCTTGACAATTTTATACTTAATGATGCATAAAGTTGTAATAAAAATATTAATATTTTAATACTATGATTTGATGATTTTATGCATGACATTGTAAAGTTATATATAATGATGCATAATGATGAAATTGTGTAATAAAAATATTAAATATTTTGAAACCATGTTTTAGTGTCATGCATATTGATCATGCTTAAGAAATCTCGAAATTATGCATGATGAATCTTACGATTTATGGATTATTGATTTTTACCATAATGAAAGTACCTTATTGATCTTTGTTGAAATAAAACTCTTTCGGTTTTAAACATGATACATGTTTTTATTTGGCATAAATGAAATAAAATCATATGTTTTGAAACAATCGAAAAGAGGAAAACATTCTTGAAAATTATTTTGCTCAATCTTATTGATTTTGATGAATCCAGTTGTATCATCTTTGTAAATCTCTTGGATTTTGATAATGATTTTGATGATTTAAATTTGAATAATTTTTTATCGAAATCACGATCTTGATCTCTTGAAATTTATAACATGAAATCCTTTATTAATCAAGATTATTTTCTATTTAAAAGGAGATTTGTCGAAATGCTTCATAGTCTTTTAGTATTCATGATCTTGCTAATTATGTTTTGAAACTTTATGTAAACCAAGAATGTTCATCATGATTCTCTCTTTGAATATTTAAAGAGGAGAATTTTCTAGATGAATCATGATTTTGATGATTGAATATTTGATGTGCATGAATTGAGATCTTACTCTCCTACTATTTTTTTAGCTATTCACCAAAAGGAAGACTAATTCTAATAAACCATGATATGCTATATGAATTTTATTGTATTCATGAAGTAATATCTCATCACTAATTTTTGTTTATATTCCTTCATGTGTTGATATGAATGTATGAAACAGATTTTTTATATAATTCCAGGTATTCGTGAAATATTTATCTCATCACCCAATTAATTCCTCTTGATACTCCTAATGTGATGAAGTGAAATTATGCATGAAATACAAATGGGGAGAAGTTTTGATTATGCATGGTAGGATATAATTTGACAAATTGATACCATCATGATATGAAACATTTATGATTTGCAATGATGTATGCAATACTTGTGCTTTCTAATTATGATGTGATGTATTACATATGATGTAAATCATGATTTAAAATACTATGAGTTGTTGCTAAAATGATTTATTATAAATATTGATTTAATGTTTTGTATCATGAATACTCTAAATGATGAATGTTTGGTATCATGATCAAAATGTTGACAAATAGTTAAAAATTTTAGTATAATGTATGATATCCTCATAATGTTGATCGATTTATTCAATATCATGCATGAATGAATATAAAGTTTTTGAAAATGTGCATATTCTAATTTGAAAATATGATGATGCACAAATAAGATTGATACTTACCTTTGTCATAATTGATATAAACGGTCTTCCCTTCTTTTTGACAATGACAAAGGGGGAGATAGCTAGCTTGCACAAGTCAAGAAGATGCAAAAACTTGATTGCTAGCTTGCCTATCTTAAGTAACAAAGATTGCTAACTTGCTTATTTCAAGAAGCAAAAGTTGTCTTCTTGAACATCACTATCTTGCCTATCTCAAGAAGCAAGACTTGCAACCTGCACATTACAATAGGAAGCAAGAATCGATAGCTTACACACTTCAACAAGAAAGCTATCTTGTATTTGCTTTCGAAATTTTTGCTAGCTTGTATGTTGCAAAACTTGATCACTTTTTCAAACACTTTGCTAGCTTGCACTTTGTAAAGGAAGCGAAAATAGCACTTCTCAAAAGAGAAGAAATAACTTACTATCTTGAACATCACAAAAATTTGCTACCTTGCATGATGTAAAATTTGCTAAGATCACTATCTCAAAAGAGTTGCTATCTCAAAAAAAGCAAATATGCTATCTTGCCTATCTCAAAATACAAAACATGCTAACTTGTTACGGAAGCAAAATTGCTAACTCAAACATTGCAAAGGAAGCAAAAATTTGCTAGCTTGAAACTTGCATATCATGAAAATTGCTAGCTTGTAGTCTAATGAGAAGCAATTAGTTATTATCTTAAGAAAAGCAAACATGCTAAACTTACACATTTTTAATTGCTAGATTGCATGATGATAAAATTTGATACTATATTTTTCATGCAATGTATGAAACTTTTTATCTCTAAACACATAAGAGTAGGAACTTCTCCTTTTTGTTGATGACATAGGGGGAGAAGTATATTGATGACTTTATGCATTGAATTGAATATTTTATATATATTTGTATGATGGTTTAAATATTTTTCATAACATGTGATGAATGTTACTTGGATTTGGGATAATCCAAGTGTTCTATCAATGACATATTGATAGGGGGAGTTTGGTTAAACTCCGGGGAGTTAAGGTTAACTCCGTTAGTCATCAATTAGTTGTCATCATAAAAAAGGGGGAGATTGTTGAATCTCAGATTTTGATGATGAAACTAATTGATTATGTTTATATGTTTAACTGCATTTTGAGTGATGCAAGTCTACTCGATCAGAATTCGACAATTAAGGCAGGAGGAATTGACGTTGCGTCGGAGGAGATCACGTTAGGATATTGGATGGCAGAAGGCTTCGGACGTCGGGCATCGGGCCAAGAGCGGAATTGCGTGAAGGATATCGGGGTTGTGGAGGTCAACCGTCGATTGGGCAATAAGCTGCAAGAGAGGACGATGCGCTGAAGAATCAGACGAAGCGCCAACCAATGACGTGCCGGGCAATAGAATGTCAATTCACGTTGTAATAATTGTCTAGATCGGAGTAGAGTTTTGGCTTATGTGTGTAGGATTAACTACGATAACGACGAAGACATAAAGCGAAACAAAGTGTCAGAGTCAAGCGCAAAGGATTTGTTGCGAGTTCGAGAGTTCGACGGAAGTCCGAAAGTTCGTCGGGAATGCTGCCGGAACTAGCCGAGAATGAGTACGGAGCATGCCGAAGGGTTTTTCGGAAGCTCGCCGGAAGGTTCGTTGGAAGTTCGCGGAGCTCGTCGAGAAAGATCGGAGCTTGCCGAAGAAGCTCGTTGGAACTCGCCAAGATGAAATCGTGAAGTCTAGGAGCTTGCCGGGAGTCCGCAGAATGGTTTCCGAGAGTTCGTCGGAAGACCGCCGGAAGTTCACCGGAAGCTTGTCGGTAAAAGTCTTGACTTACAGACTTTGTAATAGCTTAAGAAATGTCTTTAAATTCGTAGTTAGCACATTAATTAGGGTTAGGATTAGGTGTTAATCCTATAACCCAATTAAGGGTCAATTGGGCCCAAAATTAGACTTGGTTTGGGCTGGAATTAAAGCCCAACCAGTGAACCGAAGTGTCTGGCGGTGGCATCGCCCAGCACCCGAGAGCCAAGCAATGGCACCGCCAGTACACTATCAGTGTCAGACACTGACAAGCGGTGGCACCGCCAGCATCGGGAACCAAAGAGAATTCAAATTTTGGAGCCCAAATTTGAATCCTCTTGAGGCCTATAAATACCCCTCAATTCTCAACTGAGATTACAACTTTTTGAGAAGCAATAGATTGAGAAAAAGGTCTTAGAAAAGTCTTAGCAAGTATTGTTTTCAATTTGTTAGAGTGTTCACCTCCTTCTTTCTTGCTGAAAATTTGTAAGAGTGTGAACTTAAAAGGTTGTAAGAGGGGTATTTGTCCTTCCCCTTCAAAAGATTTGCTAGTGGAAGGTGGGAGCCTCATCGAAGAGGGCCTCGCAAGTGGATGTAGGTCATTTGACCGAACCACTTTAAAATTTGTGTGATCTCTGGTTTGCATTTTCATATTGCTATTTATATTACTGCAAACCTTCTTACGTGCTTTATTTCCTCATTACCTTTGCTGCACACCTTTACGAACACGCGTTCAAGTTAAGCTTTTCAAGTTTGATTTTTATCGTAAGAAAGATTTTTCAAAACTGAAGTTTTAATCCGCTGCACTAATTCACCCCCCCCCCCCCCTCTTAGTGCCGCTTCGATCCTAACAGAATGACATTAAGAGGGGGGGTGAATTAGTGCAACAGAAAACTTTCACGATTTCAAAAGACTTGTTTTGATTAAAACTGATTCCGACGAAAATGGTTTCTATTTAATCCGTTTCGGAGAAATTTGAACTTGAAAGCTTTCGTAAAATCAAAGCCGATCTCAGAAGGTGTTTACTTGAAAGTGTATGTAGGCGTAGTAAAAGCATAGTAAGGAGAAGATGTAGTTTTCTATAAAAGTAAATTGCTCAAAGTAAATGCAAATCGACTTTTAGAGTAGTTTGGTCAATGTAACCTACATCTACTTTCGGATTCCTCCTCCGACGTGGTCATCGGCATCCACTAAAGGCCTTCCTTCAATAGGTGAAGACTGAACACCTATTTACAACACTTTCTCCTTTTCCTGGGTTTAGGAGATGAACCCTTATAAGTCTCACTCCTTTTTCTTGAATGGTTATAAGGCTAAGAGATGAAGGAGGAGAATTCTAACTTTTACAACACTTTAAGACTCAAGAACTCAAGATTATGCCAATAGGTTTTGTGCCCTTTTATGCAGAAAATGATGAGGTTTTTATAGGCCCCAATGGCTTCAAAAATGAAGCTAAAAAGTGTCTAATCCTGGATTTTCGAGGTCCTGGCGGTACCACCGCTTGACACCTAACACTGGACGGTAGTACCGCTCAGTCTAGGCGGTACCACCGCTTGATAGAGCTCGGAGACCGAGCTCTGGCGGTACCACCGCCTGATAAGGGCGATACTATCGCTGGCAACAATAACTGTCGGCAGTACCACCGTCCATTCTGGGTGGTACCACCACCCATATTTCCTGGGGCACTACTTTCTAGGCAGTGCTACCGCCGGCCAAGAATTCAGGGGCTGAATTGGGTGCTCAATTTGGCCCAATTCAGCCCTGTTAAGGGTCCAATTGGCTCCTAATTAAGTTACTGGGATTACCTCCCAATTCTAACTTAATTTACACTCTAACTACGACAATTAAGACATGTTTACTGCACTTCTTGTTCCGGTGCGTCAATTGCTCTTCCGACGAGCTTCCGATGTACTTCCGGCGAACATCGGACGAACTCTCGGCAATGCTCCGGCGGACTCTCGGCAAGCTCCTGGACTTTGTGATGATCTTCTTGGCGAGTTCCGATGAGCTTCTATGGCAAGCTTCTGGACTTCTCGGTTGGTTCCCGCAGAACTTTTGACGAACGTTCGGACTTCTGTCGAACTCTCGAACTCCCAATGAGATCTCAATTTTGACTTTGGCACAACACTTGCTTTATGTCTTACTTAGTTAATCTTGCACACTTTTCTCAACATATAGATTAGATCAAATAAATTATAATTGACTTTATCATCAAAATCTGAGATTCAACAATCTCTCCCTTTTTGATGATGACAATCAATTAATGACGGAGTTAACATTAACTCCCCCTATCTATATGCCATACTTGAGAAAAGACATTCTTGAATTCAAGGCCTTTGAATTCAAAAGACATATTGATAAGTTAAGTTTATTTAAACTTATCAATACACACATCATGATTCCTATCATGATCTAATATTCTGAAAATGATGTCATGACATGACATCCATTTTCAAGTATGATATTTCAAATATGAAAGATAACAAAGATAGCAATTCATCATTCTATGACAAGATATCAATTTGTAAAAATAGCAAGTTAAGCTCTAGATATCTTATGAAAGAAATTTATTAAGCAAACATTTCAAGTATCTATGATGAAATGCATTGCATACATTTGTCATCAATTTACCACATTTTGGTATTATTTCTCCCCCTTTGTCATCAACAAAAAGGAGAACGATTCAACAATGCAAGTGTGGTAAAAATTCATGGCACATTTCAATTTGTATACCAATCATATTTCAAGCATTCAGCATCATTCAAAAGTTCTCCCATTAAAAGTTATATTAAAGAGATAGCTTCCATCAACTTCACCCTTTTTATTTTTCATCAAAACTTCGCATGAAGAAGGAGAGTAAGGAGGAAAATCCATTGAGAACAAACTTTGTGAAATGATTTGAATCAAGTCATAAATGATAAAAGAGTTTCATTAAATCGTGCTTCAATTTTCATAAGGATCAAGATATTCATATGAAATCAAATCCTCACTCTTGCAAGTGTTCATCTAAAAAAAAAATCATAAAAATTCTTTCTTCATTAAGAAAGAATTCATGTGAAAAAATCATCATATGACGGATAAAAGAAATTCCATGAATAAACCTTCATAATGAGAGGAGCATCATATCAAATCCATTTCTCATTAAAAATTCATAAGAGATAAACCCGTGAGAAATGCATTTGTCAATTAATTCCATATATAAAAAATCATTAAGTGATGGAGTAAGAGTATGAAGTGAACTTGATATGGCATAAACTTATGAAAGCTCTAATCAAGAAGATAGTCCGAAAAAGAAATATAACAATTTATACATTCGGACAAATTAACATTCCTAATTCTCTTCTAATAAAATCATATTATTCTTCACTTAAATGTTTTGTAAAGATATTGACTAATTGATGTTTCATATTAATAAACTCTAAGATTACATCATGATTAATGATATGATCTCGTATAAAATGATGCCTAATATCAATTTGTTTTATTCTAGAGTGTTGAATGAGATTCTTTATTAAACATATTGCACTTGTGTTATCACATTTTATGGGAATATTTTTGAGATGAATATTATAATCTTCTAAAGTATTTTTCATCCACACAACTTGTGCACAACATGCACTAGCTGCAATATACTCAGCTTCGATTATAGATAGTGCAACCGAGTTTTGTTTCTTAGAAGACTAAGGAACAAGTGCGTATCCTAAAAATTGACATGTTTTGGATGTGTTTTTTCTATCTAATCTACATCCAACAAAATTCGCATCAGCATATATAATTAGTTCAAAGTTCTCGGATTTTGGATATCATAATCCTAGATTAGTAGTACATTTAAGATATCTAAGAATTCTCTTAACTGCTTTAAGGTAAGATATCTTAGGATTAGATTGAAACCTAGTACAAAGATCTACACTAAATATGATATCCGGTCTAGTTGTAGTGAGGTATAGTAAACTTCCTATCATACCCCTATATGTTTTTTGATTAAAGCTTTCTCCACTTTCATCAATGTTTAACTTAGTGGAGGTACTCATGGGAGTATTGATAGCCTTTAAGCTATCCATATTAAACCTTTTTAGTAAATCTAAAGCATATTTTGTTTGACTAAGAAAAATATCATTACTTAGTTGTTTGATTTGTAAGCCTAAAAAGAAAGTTAATTCCCCTATCAAACTCATTTTAAATTTAAAACTCATTTTAAATTTAAAACTCATACTTTTAAAAAATGATTCATAAAGAGATTCATTCGTGGAATTGAAAATAATATCATCAACATAAATTTGAATAATAAGAAAATTATTTTCAAAAGTTTTGATAAACAATATAGTATCGACCTTGCCTTTAGAGAAATTATTTTTAATAAGAAATGAACTAAGTCTCTCATACCAAGCCCTTGGGGCTTGTTTTAAACCATAGAGAGTTTTAGTCAATTTAAACACATGATTAGGGAGACTATTATTCTCAAATCTAGGAGGTTATTCAACATAAACTTCTTCGAAAATAAAGCCATTAAGAAAAACGCTTTTAACATCCATTTGAAACAACTTAAAATTATTACTACTAGCATAGGTAAGGAGCATCCTTATGGCTTCTAATCGAGCCACAAGAGCGAAGGTTTTTTCATAATCGATACCTTCTTCTTGTTTTGAACCACGATACCAAATTCATCTTGCTTGTTTCTAAAGACCCATTTAGTACTAATAACTAAATGGTCATTTGGTCTAGAAACAAGCTTCCACACCTCATTTCTCTCAAATTGATTTAACTCTTCTTGCATTGTAATAACCTATGAATCATCTTTCATGGCATCGTCAATGCATTTAGGTTCAATTTGGGAGAAAAAAGCGGCGGCGACACAAAAATTTTTAAGAGAAGAACGAGTTTGAACCCCTTTCGATGTTTCTCCTATAATTAGCTCCTTAGAATAAGCATCTACATACTTCCATTCCTTCCGTAAAGAAGGTTCGGAAGAAGATGCATCCAAATTGCTATTTGGAGAAGGGGTTTCATTTAAATTCAAAGCGTCAATATCAATATCATTATTAAGTTCATTTTTCTTAACTTCAAAAATTTCATAAAAAACAATATGAATAGATTCTTCTATAATCAAAGTTCTTTTGTTAAAGATACAAAATGCTTTAGAAACAAAGGAATAGCCAAGAAAAATTTCTTTATCGGATTTTGCATCAAATTTACCTAAGGCATCTTTTTCATTCAAAATAAAACATTTACATCCGAAAGCTTTAAAGTATGAAATGTTAGGTTTTTTGTTGTTCCACAACTCATAAGGAGTCTTGGAAAGCAATGGTCTTACTAGAACCCTATTTATAGTATAGCATGTCGTATTTATGGCTTCGGCCCAAAAATATTTGGGTAGGCTATGTTCGTTTAACATAGTTCTTGTCATTTCTTGTAAGTTTCTATTCTTTCTTTCTACTACTCCATTTTGTTGGAGATTTCTTAGAGTAGAGAAGTTGTGGTTATATCCATTAGATTCATAAAATTCTTGGAAATCACGGTTTTGAAATTAACCACCGTGATCACTTCGAATTGATAAAATCATAAAACCCTTTTCATTTTGAACAAGTTTATAGAACTTAGAGAAATACCTAAAGCATTCACTTTTGTGTGCCAAAAAATAAGTCCATGTGTATCTACTATAATCATCCATGATAACAAATGCGTATTTGCTACCTCCTAGACTTGTTGTAGCAATTAGTCCGAACAAGTCCATATGGATCAATTGCAAGGGTCTAGAGGTGCTTATTTGGTTCTTAGGTTTGAAGCTAACTTTATTTGTTTTCCTAGTTGACATACATTACACACATTATCTTCGACGAACTTGATATGAGGAATTCCTCTTACAAGTTCTTTAGATGAAATTTGAGAGATTAGTTTCATGCTAGCATGACCTAATCTCCTATGCCAAAGCCAAGCATCATCATTCAAAACCGAAAAGTACATTTCATTACAAAGATCATTAATCTTGATAGTGTATACATTATTTTGTTTTAGGGCAATCGTAGATATGTTTTTGTATGGTTTTTTAATAATACAAACATTAGATTCAAATCTAACGATATATCCTTTATCACATAATTGACTAATACTCAAAAGGTTATACTTTAAACCATCAACTAACAATACATCTTCAATAAGAAGGTTGGATTTGTTACCTATGGTTCCTTTGCCAATGATTTTACCCTTGTTGTCTCTGAAGGTGACATATCCTTCGTCTAGACTAGTGAGCTTAGAGAAATGAGATGGATTTCTAGTCATATACCTTGAGCATCCACTATCAAGGTACCATCTCTTGCTCCTAGCTTATGATGATACATTTTTCTACAAAAAGAGATGATTTTTAGGTACTCATTTGACCTTGGGTGCCTCAAAAATTGATCTACATAGCTTATCATATTGAATTGAGTCATTTGAGATTCTTTTAGAAACCCAAATCAATTTGTGTGGATTACATTTCTTAAATGGACAATGATAAGCTACATGCCCAAATTTGTAACAAAAGTTACATTACTTTCGAGGTGAAACATGCAAAGTAGGGCCTTTAACAAAGGTGGTTGGATTTTGGTGAGAGCTACTCACAAATCCAATTCCGTATTTTCTATGAACGTGACCCTTGTTGGCAAGGATCATGTTCAAGAATTTGCTACCAACCTTAAACTTTTCTAAGGTTTTCTTAAGTAGCAAGTTTTTTTTTTTAAGTAATTCTAGTTCATCACATTTCATACATGAAGCTAGACTATCATTGTGCTCAACTTTTAATCTATCAAAATTGCTAATAAGAGAAGCATGTTCCTTTTTTAAAGAGTTATATTTTTTACTCAAGATTCTACATTCATCAAACAATTTATGAAAAGCACTTGAAAGCTTATCGAAAGTGAAATTTACGTCTAATGAACTTGTTACCTCATCTCCAATAGCCATTAACGCTTAGTGAGCAACTTGCTCAGTGTTGGTTGGCTCCTCTTATTCGGAAGCACTTGAGTCGTCCCATGTAGCTTTGAGAGCCTTCTTCTTTGGTTGCCTCCTCTTTGCTTGGGGACATTCACTCTTGAAGTGTCCCGGCTTCTTGCATTCATAACATATCACTTGTTCTTTCTTAGATTCAAATTTATTTTTAGTATCATTTTTAAATTTATTTCTTTTTATGAATCTTTTGAACTTTCTTGTTAAGAGTGCCAAATCATCATCAAAGTCCTCATCACTTGAGTTTTCTTTCAAGTGGTCTTCTTGTGTTCTCAGTGCTACGTCCTTCCTGTTCTTTGGAAGGGTATCCTTAAGCTCTTCATGAGATTTATATGTCATTTCATAGGTCATTAGTGACCCAATTAGTTCTTCAAGAGAAAAATTATTTAGATCTTTAGCCTCTTAAATGGTCGTTACTTTAGGATCCAAACTTTTTGGAAGAGATCTTAAAATCTTATTAACTAGTTCAAAATCTGAGAAACCTTTATCAAGTCATTTTAGACCATTAACGATATCCGTAAATCAGGTGTACATGTCTCCAATGGTCTCACTCGGTTTCATTCGAGACAACTCATAAGAATACACTAAAACATTAATTTTTGACTCATTCACTCTACTAGTGCCTTCATGAGTCACTTCAAGTGTGTGCCAAATGTTAAAAGACATTTTACAAACCAATACTCGATTAAACTCGTTTTTATCTAATGCACAAAATAAGGCATTCATAGCCTTTGCATTTAAAGCGAAAGTCTTCTTCTCCAATTTATTCCAATCGTTCATTGGAAGAGAAGACTTTTGAAAATAATTTTCTATAATATTCCATAATTTTAAATCCATTGAAATTAGGAAGATCCTCATTCTAGTCTTCCAATATGTGTAATCCATCCCATTGAACATGGGCAGACATGTAATTGAATGACCCTCTAGATTGTCGGCAAATGCTATCTCTCTTAGGTTTAAAACCAAATGAGAGTGAACCTTGCTTTGATACTAATTGTTAGGATCAAGAGCGGCACTAAGAGAGCGGGTGAATTAGTACAATGGAAAACTTTCATGATTTCAAAGCTTTCGTAAAATTAAAGTCGATCTCGGAAGGTATTTACTTGAAAGCGTATGTAGGCATAATAAAAGCACTATAAGGAGGAGAGGTAGTTTGCTATAAAAGTAAATTGCTCAAAGTAAATGTAAACCGAATTTTAGGGTGGTTCGATCAATGCGACCTACATCCACTTTCAGATTCCTCCTCCGACGAGGTTACCGACGTCCACTAAAGACCTTCTTTCAATAGGTGAAGACCGAACACCTCTTTACAGCACTTTCTCCTTTTCCCGGGTTTAGGAGATGAACCCTTACAAGTCTCATTCCTCTTTCTTGGATAGTTACAAGGCTAAGAGATGAAGGAGAAGAACACTAACTTTTACAACACTTTAAGACTTAAGAACTCAAGATTATGCCAATAGGTTTCGTGCCCTTTCATGCAGAAAAGGGTAGGGTTTTTATAGGCCCCAATGACTTCAAAAATAGAGCCAAAAAGTGTCTAATCCCATATTTTCGGGGTCCTGACCGTACCACTGCCATTACTGGGCGGTACCACCGCCTTACACTTGACATTGGGCGGTACTACCGCTTAGTCTGGGCGGTACCACCGCCTGACAGGGGTAGTACCACTACTAGTAGCAATAATTGCCGACAGTACCACCGCTTATATTTCCTGGGGCATTGCTTTCCAAGCGGTGCCACCGTCGGCCAAGAATTCAAGGGCTGAATTGGGTGCTCAATTCGGCCCAATTCAGCCATGTTAAGGGCTCAATTGGCCCCTAATTAAGTTAATAAGATTATCTCCCAATCCTAACTTAATTTACGCTCTAACTACGACAATTAAGACATGTTTACTGCACTTCTTGTTCCGGTGCGTCAATTGCTCTTCTAACGAGCTTCCGGCATACTTCCGACGAACATCCGATGAACTCTCGGTAATGCTCTAGTGGACTCCGGCAAACTCCCGGACTTTGCGACGATTTTCTTGGCGAGTTCCGACGAGCTTTTATGGCAAGCTCCTGGACTTCTTGGTTGGTTCCTGCAGAACTTCCGATGAACGTCCGGACTTCCATCGAACTCTTGAACTCCCAATGAGATTTCGATCTGGCACAATACCTGCTTTATGTCTTACTGCCATCGTAGTTAATCCTGCACACTTTTCTCAATATATAGATTAGATCAAACAAATTACAATTGACATCATCATCAAAATCCGAGATTCAACAGAACATTCTACTCAAGTCTCAATATATTTAGGACTTAGTAGAGAATTGAGAAATGAATGACTCAAAGGTATTGTTATTCATTTAATAAGTTGAACATAAGATAATATTTTTAAGAATCACAATAGTTGCTGCCTTAAGATAATTTTGGTTGATATTTTAGAATGAATTTCAAGTTTCATCGAAGATTATTATAGTAAAACTTTAAACTCTTTATTGTGAGTTTGAAATTTTATTCATGAAAATAAAATAATCAATACAAGATTTTATATCTTGAGTGACTTTAATTGTTAGTCAAATAAAATATTATGATAAATATTTTTATTATTATATTATTATTGTAAAAGTTTTGAGAAGTTAAATTTCAAAATAAATTTCATGGCTCGTGGAAGGTGATTATGGTAAAACTTCAAACCTAGAATAAAAAGTTTTATTCATGAAATAGTCTATTCATAAAAAGTTTGGTTGATACCACAGAATGAATTTAAAAGTTCATTGAACCTGATTATAATAAAACTTTAAATCATTCATTGTAAATTTAAAATTTTATTCATAAAAAGCAATGAATTGGTGTAAAACTTTTTTGTTGGTAAACAAAATCTTATGGTAAACATTTTTGTTATAAAAGTTTTGAGAAGTTTAACTTTAGAATAAATTTTAAGGCTCATCAAAGGTGATTACGATAAAACTTCAAACCCAAAATAAAAGTTTATTCATGAAAAGTTTTTGTTGATACTCCAAAATAAATTTTAAGGCTTATCGAAGGTAATAATAATAAAGCTTTAAACCCTTCATCATTAGTTTGAAATCTTGTTCATGAAAAACAATGAATCAGTATAAATTTTTTTATCTCGAGTGACTTAATTATTAGTCAAATAAAATCTTATAATAAATATATTCATAGTCATACTACTGTTGTAAAAGTTTTGTAAAGTTTAACTCCAAAATGAATTTTAAGGCTCATCGATGAGAAGTTTAACTCCAGAATGAATTTTAAGGCTCATCAAAGTGATTATGGTAAAACTTCAAATCTAAAATAAAAATTTTTTTTCATGAAAAGTTTTCGTTGATACTCTAAACTAAATTTTGACTCATTGAAGGTGATTAGGTAAAACTTCAAACTCTTCATCATGAGTTTCAAATTTTATTCAAGAAAAACACTAAATTGATGTAAGACTTTCTATCTACAATGACTTCAATTATTAGTCAAATGAAATCTTATGTTGAACATGTTTATGATCTAATTGATGTTGCAAAAGTTTTAAGAAGTTTAAATTTAAAATTTAATTATATTATTGCTATAATTGACAAGTCAAAACATTTTTTTTTCAATTGATGAATTAATAGTTCTTGGTAAGTACATGGATTACGATTGAATAGGTTACTTTAAGAAAGTTAAAGTAAAAGCATTTAGAGGTCTTATACTTTAAAAAAAGAGACAGAAAACTAGTAAGAAATCGATGCAAAAAAAGAGGATTTTGTGTGGAGAAAATGGAAGAGGAAGAGAAAATTGATACTTTGATGGAAAAAAAATAAAATATGATAAAAATATACAAATGTAATTCAATACCACTATTGTGAAAAGTTAGGCACATGAGGGCAGATTGTTAGAAAAAATAAAATAAGTTATATAAAGAAAAATAAAGAAAGTACTAAGCCATTCACGACTCATTTGTAAGTTAATGATGTCTCAAATGATATTTGATTTTTAGATAGTAGTTGTTCTAATCCAAGTGAATTAGATATTTTAATGAAATGATATTTGGTTTTTAGTCAAAAATAAGATCAATGTTTAAAAATTTTAATGAAATTTATAAGTCTTATAGATAACAAGCAAATCCAAGTGAAAGCATAAAGAACAATTGAGGTGAAAGGACTAGTTAGGCAAAGTAAAGTACATTGATAATGTTATCTTTATCCTTAATTTATCATATAACTTATTGAGTGTTGGATACTTGATGAATGATATATATTTAGTTATGTTTGATGATAGTTCATATGTTATCAAAGATAAATAATTTGGTTTAATTATAGTGAATATATGCATGGCATAAAACAAGATTTTTTCCCTTGATGTTTCAAATGTTAAAAAAGGTACTCAAAAGAATAAATCAAATTTGTGACATTTAAGATATAGATATCTTAATATTAAAGGCTTAAAGTTCTTAAATAAAAAAGATGCTTTTTGGATTGCTTAAAATTAATACACTTGATGTATGTGAAGAATACATTTATGATAAATAAAGTAAAAAATCATTTCTTGTTAAAAATTATTAGTGTTATTATAAACTCAAGGATCTTTAAAATTCTGATTAAGAAAAAAAACGAGTATTGGAAGCCAATTGAACCAAAATACATACAAATAAGAGAGCAAGCATAAATAAATAAATAAATAAACTAATTTTATAGTAGTTTGGTTGATCTATGTTGACTCCTGATTTATTTTTGCTTGAGGCTATCAGTTTTCAGTATTGATTTTTTTCTTCTAAAAGGAAAAGTTCAATGAATCTTTACACTTTCTTCTTTCAAGATTTAGGAGATAACTTATACTTGAAACTCTTTAGATTTTATAAAAATCTCATACCTTCTAAACTTAATAATTCAATTGAAAATTCAAGAAGGTGAGAGAAACTTAAGCAAGGCTCCAAAAGAGAATTCCAGCTATAAAAGCTCAAGATGGATGTTTTTAAGTCACGCTTGAAAAAAGGTATTTACAGCCCCTAAGGAATACCAAAAATTTGGAGCAACTAAGGAGAAAGGATAAAAAATCAAGGAGATCAGTGGTACTCTCATCATTCCAAGCGATGCTACTGCCAACACCCCTAAAATGGCATCATATGATCGTCCACTATCCTGCAGTATGATAAGAGAAAGTGCTCAAAATTAAGAGTATTGGTGGTACCACCACTATTCCAAGTGGTACTATCACTAATACCCTTGAAACGATGTTGTTTGATCATTCACTATCATGAGCAATATCATCACCCAAGCCATATATTAGCCCAATAAGGACCCAATTCTAGCCATATTCAATTGAAATTTAGTCTCCTTTGACCTCAATCTGACATGACACAAATTTAGCTCAATTAAAACCTAACTGTAGCCTAATTTGAATTCAAATAAGGCATCAAAATAATAATCTTTTTTTTTTTACCTCAATCTGTTGTCCACTCTTCTAACATAGCATCTAATTTTTTGACACTTTGTCTAAACTTCTAGTATATCACCTTATCATTCGGTAAAATATATAATCCACTAACATATCGACTATTTGTGAGTTTAATGAACTAATATATTTTTAAGATAAGTAACGTAGAAAATACTTCAAACACGAGCTTGCACTATCGAATGACTAAATGTCAAGATAGAGAGTCAGACATTATGTTAGAAGATTATTATGTTGAAATTAGATATCGAGTCAAAGGATTGGTCAACGTGCTAGACATTGAAATTCATGCTATAAGTTTGGGTATCATGTCGAAAGGATCAAATATTACATTGGAAGATTTGATGTCATGAAAAAATTGATATGTCAAAGGAATATATGATATACCAAAGGATAGGACAATATGCAAGAGATTCAAATGAAGTACCAGAAGATTAGATGACATGATGGAAGATTGGACAACATGCTAAAAGTTTAAAAATATTTTGGATGAGTCAAGGTCTTGATCAAGTTCATTTTGAGTTAGTATTAGTTTGAAATAAAGTCCATTTATTATGAAAGTCATTGGGCCTGATGTAGGGCTAAATTAGGCTCATTAAAAGGCTAAATTAGTAGCCTAAATTAGATGTAAGTAGTGATATCATTTGAGTCAATTGACAAACACTTTTTAGTGCTATCAGTCTTATTAGCAATAGTGTGACCTGTGTCAATAGTAGTTCTATCAAAGGTAATGGTAGCAACATCTAGAATTCAAATATTGCGATAGTAGTATCACCCACTATCAACGATAGTATCGTTTGTACTTCAAAATTTTAAAGATTTAAATTTTTAGCTTCATTTTAAAAGCATTTTGGGACTTATAGATATCCTACTCAAGCTTTGTTGATGGAGCATTCATTCCTAAGTTTGTGAAGTATTATAGCTCTCTCTTGGAACCATTGCTTGAATCTTTTCCTCTATCTTGAGTTTAGTTATAATATTAAGTTATAGAAGATTAGAGGTCTCTTATAAAATTATGAATGTAAAGGTTCTCTCCTAAGCTTGAAAATGAAAAATGATTGTAAAGAATTTTTTATCTTCACTTATTTAAATCAAGATCAGTAGTGAAAGTTGATGACCTAGATGTTAGGAATAAGTCGGCACTAAGAGGAGTGGGGGGGGTGGGGCGATGGGGGGAGGGTTGAATTAGTGTAACGATAAAAATCACGTCGGTTCTGAAAATCTCTTTCGTTTTGTACGATAAAAATCGATTTCGGAAACTTGAAATCGTATGCGAGTGCAGGAGTAGTAAAAGCATAGTAAGAAGGTAAAGAGGTTTGCAGTAAGATAAATTGTACAAAAGAAAAGGCAAACCAGATTTTTATAGTGGTTCGATCGTTGTGACCTACATCCATTCCGTCGAGGCCACCGGCATCCACTATCAATCTTCCTTTAATAGGCGAAGATCAACCTCCTTCTTACACCCCTCTTCTCCTTTTCACAGGTTTAGGAGACAACCTTTACAAGCACTCACTCCTCTCTCAAACTATTCTAAAACTTAGACTAGAAGAGGAGGATTCTCATAAGAGATTACAAAAATATTTTTTCCTTTTTAAATTCTCTGTGCTTGTGTGTCTTAACCAGGGATGAGAGGGGTATTTATAGGCTTCAAGTTGATTCAAACTTGGAGCCTAAAAACATCTCATCCCGGGAAAAGGCGGTACCACCGCCTGTGCTGGGCGGTACCACCGCTAGTGTCAGTTTGACACTAACACTGCACCGGGTGGTACCATCGCCTGATGGTGGCGGTGCCACTGCCTGGCACCCTGCCTTTGCCTGGCATCCTGCCATTGAGCGGTACCACCGCCCAAAATTCCTGGGGTGCTAACCTTTTGATGATGACAACCAATTGATGACGGAGTTAACCTTAAATCCCGGAGTTTAACAAAACTCCTCCTATTAATATGTCATATTGATAGAACTCTTGGATTCAAAAATCCAAGCAACATGTTATCATAAATTTATGTATAGCATCATATTTCTCCTCCTTTGTCATCAACAAAAAAGAGAAATGCAACTATTAAGTGTTTAGAGATATAGTTCAAATCATTGCATAATAAATCTCAATTTTAATCATCATACAAGCTAACAAATTTAGCAAGTGCCACATTATATTAGAACATGCAAGCTATCAAGTTTTAGATATGCAAGTCCAAATCATTGCATAAAAAAAATATATAATATCAGGTTTTATCATCATGCTAGCTAGCAATAATTTTATAACATTTTAAAACATGCAAGCTAGCAATTTTAAGATGTTCAAGAAAGCAACTTTTGCTTCTTGAAATATACAAGTTTGTAAATTTTGCTAAATGTGCAAATTAACAGTTTTTGCTTCTTGAGATAAGCAAGATAGCACTTCTTGGTGATGTTCAAGAAAGCAAGTTCTACATCATGCAAGCTAGTGAATTTATAACATTTTAGAACATGCATAATCACCAAATCATTATAAATTTTAAAGATGTGCAAAATTACAAATTTTGCAAGTTTGCATTTGTGTGTCTTGAGATTTGCAAGATAACACTTCTTGCTTCTCTTTTGAGATGAGCGAGCTAGCAGGTTTGCTTCTTTTGCAATGTGCAAGTTTTCAAATTTTGCATCTTGAGCTAACAATTTTTCTCCCCCTTTATCATTGTCAAAAAGAAGGGAAGAATATAATTTTGTATCTCTTTTTCCCTTTACAATAATTTTCAAATCATGATAAAGGATAAATAATAAAGATGAAAAATTAAGTCATGAATGTTAAAACAATTTTTCATCATGAATATTTCATCATTGCATGTATCATTATGTATAAGAAATCTTATGATTCATATAGAAAAACTCCTCTTTAGTAAAATACCAAGAAAAATCGTAGGAGTACAAAGAAGAGATCTTGATTCAAAAAATCTCAAGTAATTCCCAGAAACCAAGATCATGATTTTGATAGAACTCATTCAAATTCAAATTGTCAAAATCATCAAAATCTCAACATTTTTTTCAAGAGATTCAAAATGACAAATAATTTTATTGGTCTCTTAGTGAAAAATTGATAAGATAGAGAAAAAGGAAATTTTCAAGAAAAATTCTTTCCTCCTTTTGTTTCAACTTATTGATTGATTTCATACATTCTTTTCTTTCAAATCCATGTATCATTCATTAACACCAAAACAAAAACTTTCAAAAGATCGTAAAAATTATCATGCATAAGTTCGAAATATAAACTCGTTAAGCATGCTTTAAAATCATAATTACATTTTTATTAAGACTTCAAGCATGATTTCGTTGAACATAATGTTGAATGATTCTTAAAGATATTTAAACTTCTTTAGTTTCAATTTATGTGATCAACTTTATATTAGCATGCCCAAATATTTGTTCTTATGTCAAAACCATGCATCAACGTTTAAAACGGAAAGATAAAAAATTATCAAGATCAAAAAGTGTAACACATAATTCCAAAACATATGATTTCAAATCATTACTTCAAGTCCTCGTGCATAAAAATTATACAAACATTTATTTTTAAAACATTCATCATGATAAGGCATACAAGCTAAAGAAATCATTAAACATAAAGCATATTCATCAATCATGGTTTCATTAAGCATAAGACATTTCCTAACAAAATCAAAAATTAATACGAAAATCATCAAGATATACATTATTGCTTCTTAAAACATACATAGGATTTATCCTAAGTATTAGATTTAAGTCTAACATTTTTGTTCATTTATCATAAAACATGTAATTTTCATTATGATTTTTAAAATTACTAGAAAGATAAGCATGATCCCAAGTTTTTAGCATTTTTATTATATTATTAAACATATAATTTTTAAGAAAGATAATTAAACTAAATTAAAAATAACTCATGAAAAGCATCATGTAATTTCGAAATAAATTAAAGGGATTTTGATTACCTCATCGTCAAAAGCCGTTAAGGCATAGTTTGCCACCTCGCCTTTGTTGATTTTCTCCTCATCTTCGGATGAGCTCGATTCATCCCAAAGTGGTTCCCTCTTCTTGCGTTCATAGCAAGTAGTTGTGTTCTTTTTGTTCTTTAATTTTTGTTTCATGAAGTTCAAGTTCATCATCACTTGAGCTTATGCTCGAGTGATCTTCAATTGTTCTAAGTCTGAAATCCTTCCTATTCTTTAGAAGGTTGTCCTCAAGTTCATTTTATACATTGTGCATCATTTCATATGTCATTAATGAACCAAAAAGTTCTTCAAGTGAAAAATTATTAAGATCTTTTGCCTCTTGTATTGCGGTTACTTTTGGATCCCAACTCTTATTAAGAGAACGTAAAATTTTGTTTACAAGTTCAAAATCCGAAAAACTTCTACTAAGTGCTTTTAAACCATTGACAACATCCGTAAAACGGGTGTATATGTCAACAACGATTTCGCTTGGCTTAATTCGAAAAAGTTCAAAATCATACATTAAAAAGTTGATTTTCGAATCTTTAACTTTGCTAGTGCCTTCATATGTGATTTCAAGAGTATGTCAAATATCATGCATAGTTTCGCAAATAGAAACATGATTAAATTCATTTTTGTCTAAGGCGCAAAACAAAGCATTCATAGCTTTCGCATTTAAAGAAAAAATCTTCTTCTCCAAATCATTCTAATGGTTCATTGGAAGAGAAGACATTTGAAATCCATTTTCGATAATATTCCATAAATCGAGATTCAACGAAAGTAAGAAAACTCTCATTTGAGTTTTCCAATATGTGTAGTCCGTCCCATTGAACAAGGGAGGACAAATGAGAGAGTGACCCTCTTGAAAACCGAAAAAAGTCATTTCTCTTTAGGTGTTAAACTAAATGAGAAAAACGAGACTCTGATACCAACTGTTAGGAACGAGTTGGCACTAAGAGAGGAGGGGGTGAATTAGTGCAGCGGTAAAAATCACGTCGGTTCTGAAAATCTCTTTCGTTTCATACGATAAAAACTGATTTCAGAAACTTGAAAGCATATACGAGTGTAAGCGTAGTAAAAGCACGGTAAGAAGGTAAGGAGGTTTGTAGTAATATAAATTGTACAAAAGAAAAGGCAAACTGGATTTTTATAGTGGTTCGATCGTCGTGACCTATATCCACTCTACTGATTCCTCTTCCGTCGAGGCCACCGGCATCCACTATCGATCTTCCTTTAATAGGCGAAATCAATCTCCTTCTTACACCCCTCTTTTCCTTTTCACAAGTTTAGGATACAACCTTTACAAGAACTCACTCCTCTCTCAAACTATTCTATCACTTAGACTAGAAGAGGAGGATTCTCACAAGAGATTACAACATTGTTTTTTCCTTTCTAAATTCTATGTGCTTATGTGTCTTAACCAGGGATGAGAGAGGTATTTATAGGCTTCAAGTTGATTCAAACTTAGAGCCTACAAACATCTTATCCTGGGTTTCCTGGGTACGAGTGGTACTACCACTAGTGTCAATCTGATATTGATACTACACTGGGCGATACCACCACCTGACAGGGGCGGTGCCACTGCCTGGCACCTTGCCACTAGTTGATACCACTGCCTAGAATTCCTGAGTGTTGTTCCCTAGGCGGTGCCACCGCCAGCCAGGCTTTCAACATCCTAGTTGGGCTTTGAATCTGGCCTAACCCAGCCCAACTTCGGGCCCACTTGGCCCCTAACAGAGTCGATGGGATTACCTCCTAATCCTAACTCCAATTATGTGCTAACTACTATTCCTAAGACATATTCTAAGCAATATAACTTTGGTTTCTTCCAATGAGCTTCCGGCGATCTTCCGGCGAACTTCCGACGATCTCTCGGTAATGTTCCGGTGGACTTCTGGCAATCTCCTGGACTTCACAACAATCTTTTTGGCAAGTTTTGACGAGCTTCTTTAGCAAGCTCCAGGACTTCTCGATCAATTCCGACTGAACTTCCGGTGAACATCCGGACTTCCAAGGAACTCTCGAACTCCTAATGAAAACGTGTTCTTGACTCCGGGACTTCATTTTGCTTTATGCCTTACTATCATAGTTAATCTTGCACACATCAAAATACACTTCGATCTAGACAATTATTACTAAGTATGAATCATGTCGTCCGGCATGTCATTAGTCTATCGAAGCTTCATTCGATTTTTCGGCGCATCATCCTCTCTTGCGGCCTATTGCCCAATCAGCTAGTTGACCTCTGTAACTCTGATATCCTTGGTGCAATATCTGCTCTTCTTGGCTCGATGCCTGAATACATGGCCTAAAGTCTTCTGTCGATACGTCGACCGATCCTTCGGCGCGACGTCCAATCTTCTGACATGTTTTCCTCTAGCTCAATATGATTCTTCCTGCTTTAATTGTCTCTTCCTGATTGAAGCATTTTATGTCACTCAAAACGTAGATCAAATCATAAATACTATCAATTGGTTTCATCATCAAAATCTGAGATTCAACACTAGAGGAAAGAGAAATTAAGAGTTGACATAGGTCGAGAAAGCCAAACTACTATAAATTGATTTGCATCCTTTTCTATTTATGAATTTTATTCATGATTGCTCACTTATTATCATTCACTCTAACTCACACTTAATACTTGATTCATCATATTTTTGATACATGTTGTTTTTTTTTTATCAAAGTTTAAAATTAGTTAAAAGTGTTGTAGCACTAATTTACCCTCCTATCTTAGTGTTATTAAGATCCTGATAATTTATATCAAATCCTGATTCTCTTATTTGGATTAACTCCTAAGAGAGAGTTAATGGTATTTTTAGGCAATCTAGATGATTGCTCTATCACACATTCTCCTATATTTAGTAATACGGATTGCACATATTGAAAAACTAGAATGAGAATTTTCTTGTTTTATATATATTATGATTTATGAAATATAGTTGAATTTACTTTTTAAAAATCTACTATACAGATAGATGAATGGAATGATTTTGAAAAAAAATATTTTCCTTAAATATTAAAGCTATGAATGCTTTATTTTATGCTCTAGATAAAAATGAATTCAATAGATTTTCTACTTGTAACATCACATATGACATATGACAAATACTTAAAGTCACATATAAAAGAACTAATAGAGTAAAAGAATTGAAAATTAATCTTTTAGTTCATCGCTGAATTATTTAAAATGAAGTTAGGCGAATCTATTGGTGACATATACACCATTTTATGAATGTTGTCAATGGATTAAAAGATTTTGATATAAAATATACTAATCTTAAATTGATGAGCAAGATTTTAAGGTCTATTCCCAAGAGTTGGGATCCAAAGATAACGATGATCTAAAAAACTAAAGATTTGAATAGCCTTTCACTTAAATAACTTATAAGATCTTTAATAACCCATGAAATAACATACAAAGCTCATGATGAAGAAGAGAAAAATCTTCTAAAGAAAAGGAAGAACATTGCTCTCAAAACCAAAGAAAATTATTCAAGCTAAAGCTCAAGAAATAATGATGAAAATATGACACTTCTTACCAAAAAAAAAATTAAAAGTTCATTAAAAAAATAAGATAAATCTAATAAGAAGAGAGAAAAGACTAACCAAGTTTGTAAAAGGACTTACATTGTATGCTCATACATCTCTTACAACAAAATGTAAAATTTGTGAAAATTTTGATTACTTTACTTATTCTTATTATCTTAAGAAAAATATTATAAAATATGTTTGGATTTCCAAAGGAACCATTTTAAATCTAAAGCCTAAAGGCAAGAAAAAGTAATTCTAACCTTAAAGAATCTAAAGTTAAATGGATACCAAAATCAACTTTTTTTTCCTTGTAGATATATACTCCAAGACAAGGCTAATAGCACAAGAGAACACCTTGAAAATGGAGGCTAATGATATATGATTGGAGATCCTACATATGTTTCAAAGATCATTTAGCTAAGATAGAAGATGTGTCACTTTCGGTGAAAGCTACAAAGGAAACATTATTGGTATTGGTAACACATCCAACTTTATGATATAAAATTCTTAGACATGTAAGAAACAATAATGTTGTGTGGAGATTTGTCTAATTACAATTTTATAAAAGAAAATAATAATATATCATTAAAAGGCTTGTTAGTTCATACAACATATATAATTTGATTATAAAAAAATTATATACATTTGTCATAGACAAATACAACAAATAATCAAGGATCAATTTTTTATTAAATATGAGAGTAAATTATTTAATCAAGTTTTGTAAATATTTTAAAAAATATTTCACATTGAAAATGTTTATGGGTATAAAGTTGCTAATTTACTTTTGATGGATTTACTAAGCACAACTTCTTTATTTTAAGGATTCTCAAATATATCATACTCAAAAGATTTGAATATTTTATTCATAAGATTATGTTGGAAATTCATATGCTCGATCTTAAGAAAATTATGATTGCAAAAGGGATAATTCATATAGCTATTTTCATATCATAAGAAGTATTTTGATGATAAAATAAATGACAATTATAATATAGAAAACTTATCACTCAATGTCAATAATTTAGGAGAAGTATAGTGTTCGACATACTATTGTGTCATTTTATACTTTGTTCCCTATTTTCCCTTTTGCTAATGACCAAAGGGGAAAATATCTTGATAATGATTTAAATTCCTTATATCTTACTTGAGTTTTCTTGATGTCTTACTTGAGTTGACTATTTTGGTTTCATTGATAGCTTACTTGTAATTGTTGAGTCTTTTGATTTATTTCATAAGTATTTTCGAAAGTAAATATCATGTTTGGAAACTTATTAAAATAACTTATCAAGTATTTTAATAATATTAATATGGATGACCTACGCCTTCATGTCTTATTTGAGTTGATTGTTTTAGTTTATTGATATCTTATATGCAATTGTCGAGTCTTACGACTTACTTCATAAGTATATTAGAAAGTAAATATCGTATTAGAAACTCATGAAAATGGCTTATCACATAATGAAATAAAAGTTAAAATTTTTGAATCATTTATATGCTCCTCTTTTTGCTAATGATAAAAAGAGAGAAATATTCAAAGACTCATGACTTATGAATTTTTCGTGATTCATAACTTATCTCTCTTATGACATTATGATATTCATAACTTCTTATAACTTTTTGATCGTCATGACTTGATATTGTTTCAAATTATAATGTTCAAAGACTCATGTGCTAAACAAGGAAAGCTATAATGTTTCAAATTTTGATATTTATGATGCAATCTTATACTTATGTCATATAAAGGAGAAGTCTTATTAAAATTAAATAATTAATTGGTTATTATCATAAAAAAAAAGATTATTGAATCTCAAATTTTAATGATGAAATCAATTAATGAGTTTGATAAACTAATGTGCTTTTGAGATTAGTGATATAGGAAATACTTTGATTGACTCAGACTACCGAATGACCAAATATCAAGCTAGAGAGTTGGCTATTGTGCCGAAAGATTATCGTGCTAAAATTGGATGTCCAGTCAAAGAATTGATCAATATACCAGAGATTAGATTTCGTACTATAGGTTCGGGTATCATTCTAGAAGGATCGAATATTGCACTGGAATATTAGATGTCATGTAAAAATCAATATGTCGAAGGAATGAGTGTTATGCTGAAAGCTTTGAAAATATGTCGGATAAGCGGTTGATGAGTTAAGGACTTGACCGAGAGTATTTTAGGTCAGTATTGGGTTAAAATAGAGCCCACTTGTTATGAAACCATTGGGCTTAAAGCAAGACCAAATTGTGCCCATTAGAATGCTAAATCAATGGACTAAACTAGGCTTAAGTAGCGGTACTACCAAGCCCAAGCAGTGGTACCACTTTAGCCGATAAACATTGTTTTGTCAGTCTTATCAATAGTAGTACACTATGTCAACACTAATACCATCTTGGGCGGTGATGGTATCAGTCAAAGTTTAAATATTGCAATGGTAGTATCGCCCACTATCAATACTAGTATCACCCACTATTAATGATAATACTGCTAGTACCCTTAAAATTTGAAGATTTAAATTTTTTTACTTTATTTTCGAAGACTTTTAGGATCGATAAATACCCAACTTAGGCTTGATTGATAGAGCATCCATTCTTGAGTTTATAAAGTATTGTAGCTCTCTCTTTGAACATTGTTGAATCTTTTCCTATCTCTTAAGTTTAGTTGTGATACTAATGTTTATAATGTTCGGATCGAGAGCACTAAGAGGGGTGGGGGGGGGTGAATTAGTGCAGCGGAAATCTTTCAGCCATTAAAAACGAAAGTTGCGTTCGTTCGATAAAAACTATTTCGATGCAAAAGCCGATTCTAAGATTACTTATGATTAAGTGCAGTTTACGTCTAAACACAGTTTGCGTCTAAGCGCAGTTTACGCAGTTTACGTCTAAATGCGGTTTGCGTCTAAATGCAGTTTGCGTCTAAATGCAGATTGCGTCTAAGCGCAGTTTGCATCTAAGCGCAGTTTGCGTCTAAGCTCAGATTGCGTCTAAGCGCAGTTTGCGTATAAGCGCAGTTTGCGTCTAAGCGCAGATTGCGTCTAAGCGCAGTTTGCAGTTATAAATGGAATCAAAACGTAAACGTAAACTGCAAAGAAACTCGTTCGTAAAAGCGCAGAAGACAGTTTGCAGTTATAAATAGAATCAAAACGTAAGTGTAAACTGCAATGTAAAGATCGTACGAAAATACCGATTTACGTCTGAATGCAGATTCAGAAAGATCAGAACTTAGAAACTTGTTCGTAAAAGCGCAGAGAGTAGTAGCTATGTAGGAGGTTTGCAGTAATGATAAAGTGCTCAAAATAAAAACAAACCAGAGATTTAGAGTGGTTCGGTCAGTCTTGACCTACTCCACTTTTGGCTTCCTCCACCGACGAGGTCACCGACGTCAACTAGAGGCCTTCCTTCAATAGGCGAAGGCCAACTACCCTCTTACAGATTCACTCCTTTTAGCGGGCTTAGGAGACAACCCTTACAGAAGTTTTCTCTCCTCTCTTTACAACTCAAACTTGAATAATAGAAAGAAGAGAACTAGCAGTTTTGAGCTCTAAGAAACACAGAAAGACAGCAAGATTTCGAGTGTGTGTTCTGTGCTTTCAGTGCTGAATGGGTGGGGTATTTATAGGCCCCAACCCAGTTCAAATTTGGAGCTTAAAACGATCAAATCCCGGAATTCCGGGATCAGGCGGTTGCACCTCCTGATTGGAAAGGTTGCACCGCCTGGCAAAGCTCGAAGATTGAGCCTCTGAGCGGTGCCACCTCTGTCAGGGGCGGTTGCACCTCTTTGCTAGAGCTCGAAGACCGAGCTCAGGCAGTTGCACCTCCTGACTGGAGAGGTTGCACCGCCTGGCAGAGCTCGAAACTTGAGCTCTAGCGGTGCTACCTCTTGACAGAGGAGGTTGCACCGCCCAGTCTCGCTCGGAGACTGAGCCCTGGGCGGTTGCACCTCTTGGCTGGGGCGGTTGCACCGCCCAATCTCGCTGGGAGACATAGCCTGGGCGGTGCTAACTCCCTGCCTGGGCGGTTGCACCTCCCTGCCTGGGCGGTTGCACCTCCCACAGCAACCTAGGTCCGAATGGGCTGAACCATTCGACCCAATTTGAGTTCTTCAGGGGCCCAATTGCCCCAGGATTAAGCTAATGGGATCACCTCCCATTTCTAACTTAATCAAAGTGCTAACTACGATTATTTCCTAAGACATATTCTGCAGCTTGCTTCGGTACGTCACTCGCTTCTTCCGGCGAACTTCCGTCGATCAACCGATGAACCCTCGGTGATGCTCCTGCGGACTTCCGGCAAACTTCTGGACTGCGACGATTCACTTGGCAAGTTCCGATGAGCTCCTTTGGCAAGCTTCTGGACTTCTCGGATTTGTTCCCGCAGAACCTCCGACGACTGTCCGAACTTCCGTCGAGCTCTCGAACTCCCAACGTGATCATTGTCATGACTCTGGCGCAACTCCTGCTGCATGTCTTACTTTCATCGTAGTTAATCCTGCACACTTAAAACAAAAACTTCGATCGAGACAATTAATCATAAGCAATTAACCAAGTTGTCCGGCATGTCATTGGTCCCTCGACGCTTCGTCCGATTCTTCGGCGCATCGTCCTTTCCTGCGGCCTATTGCCCAATCGGCCGGTTGACTCCGCAACTCCGATATCCTTGGCACAATACCCGCTCTTCTTGGCCCGATGCCCGAGTCCACGGCCCGAAGCCTTCTGTCGATACGTCGACCGATCCACCGGCCCGACGTCCAATCTTCTGATATGTTCCTCCGGCACAATATGATGTTCCTGCTTTAATTGTCTCATCCTGATCGAAGCACCCTGCATCACTCAAAACGCAGATTAAATCATAAACATATATCAAGTAGTTTCATCATCAAAATACGAGATTCAACAATCTCCCCCTTTTTGATGATGACAACTACTTGATGACGGAGTTAAACTTAACTCCCGGAGTTTAAACAAACTCCCCCTATCAATATGCCATATTGATAGAAACTCTTGGATTCAAAAATCCAAGCAACATGTCATCATAAACTTATGCATAACATGTCATGTCATCAACATACTTCTCCCCCTTTGTCATCAACAAAAAGGAGAAGTACCACAATCAAGTATTTGTGATTTTGGTTCAACTCATTGCATGAAAAACATAATATCAAGTTTTATCATCATGCAAGTTTGAAGCCAGAAAATTTAGCAAATGTTACATCATGCTTAGAACATTCAAGCTATCAAGTTTTAGATATGCAAGTTTTACGGCATACAAGATAGCACATGCAAGCTAGCAATGTTACAACATTTTAGAACTTGCAAGCTAGCAGTTTAGTGATATTCAAGAAGGCAACTCTAGCTTCTTGAAATATGCAAGTTGCAAGCTAGGAAATTTTTGCTTCCTTTGCAGTGTTAGCTTTTGATATCGTAACGCAACTATTTCAAGTGTTTATCAATTGTAGCATTTCATCATATGGCATGATATCGACATGTAAAGCTGTGAAGCAAGATTTTGATATCATTTCATGATGTACACATTTCGAATATTTTAGCAAGTGTAGCATTGCATCACATGGTAAGATATCAGCTCGTACGATGCAAATTTTTGTTTGATATCTTGATACAGGGTATATAGCAATGATAGCAATCATATATTTCTTAATGATGCAAGTATGGCCTAATCATAGCATCAGTGATAGCAACCATATCAACATCAGTGATAGCAAACATATCAACATCAGTAATAGCAACCATATCATCATTAGTGATAGCAAACATATCAACATTAGTAATAGCAACCATTTGTGATAGCAAACATATCAATTCATATATTCTCCCCCATTGTCATCAACAATAAGGAGAACGATATAAGCAAATTTTAAATATAAGTGCGATGCCATATGTTGGTTCATGTCATTTTCCAACAGTGAGTGATAGGATACCAGTAATGCAAACATCTCGAGGAAAACATGACATGGAGATAGCTTTTATTGCTTCTTTCTTTTTATTTGTTATCTTTTTACATGAAGGAGGAAAGCCATATGTGAAGTTCAAATCGATAAGATATTAAAGCACACTTCATTTTTGTAAGGATTAAGATATGTAAGTGAGTCAAATCCTTGTATGTAAAAATATCTTCCTTTTATAAGAGGGAATCATCAAATATGTTTCTCGAAAAATATTTTTCACATGATAAGTGCATTTGCTAGATGATTCCATATGTCAAAAATCAATGATGTGAATTAAACTTGATATGACATATGCTTGTTAAATTCGAAAGAGGATAATGTATCAAGAAAATCCAATTGTTAGGATCAAGAAAATCCGAAAATGAAATTTGACACTTTCATACATTCGGACAGGGTTTTACTATAGATATTCAATTATAATCATGAAGGTAAAACATGCTTATTATCATGGAAATTTTTGTATTCAAGCACATAATTTCCAACATGTAATCATGGCAAGTAATTGTGTAAAATCATTATGGCAATCAAGTGATTTGATCATTCAATCAAAAAAGTCCGAAAAATAATTTTAACACGTTTGATCATTCGGACATATTTTTGCCATAGTTTTTCAAATATAATCATGAAGATAAGGCATACTCATTATCATGGTAGTATGATAGCAAGTTTACCATATACAAGCTAGCAAAAAATTTCTACATTTTAAGGCCCGCAAGTTAGCAATTTTGAGATGTTCAAGAAAGCAACTCTTGCTTTTTGAAATATAAGTTTTGCTAGATGTGCAAGTTAACTTTTTGCTTCTTGAGATAGGCAAGATAGCATTCCTTGGTGATGTTCAATATAGCTAAGTTCTACATCATGCAAGCTAGTGAATTTTATAACATTTTAGAACATGCATAATCACCAAAGCATCATAAATTTCAATGATGTGCAAAATTACAAATTTTGCATGATTGCATTTGTGTGTCTTGAGATTTGCAAGATAGCACTTCTTGGTGATGTTCAAGATAGCAATTTCTTCTCTTTTGAGAAGTGCAATTTTTGCTTTCTTCTTGAATTGTGCAAGCTAGCTATCTCCCCTTTTGTCATTGTCAAAAAGAAGGGAAAAACCCTTTACATTAATTTTTAAATCATGACAAAGGTTATTATCAATCTCATTTGTGCATCATTATATTTTCAAATTAAAACATGCACATTTTCAAAACATATAAACTCATTATTATATGCATGATTCCAAATCATCATTCATATTATTTCATTCAATTTGATAAATCAAGATCATGATTTTGATAAAACTCATTTCAAATTTAAATCATCAAAATCATTTTTATGGCTCACAAAATTTATAACATAAATAGATTCATGATTTCATTGATAATATATTTTCCCCCTTTTTAAGTGTTTCATTTTAAGTGGTCGATTTCATGTTAGCATGCCTTTTCATTTATGAAAACATGCATCAATTTTTTAAAGCCACTGTTATTATTATGAAAATCAATAATCAAGAATCATCATACATAAAAAATATATACTCATTAATCATAACTTCAAATTAAGCATGATTTCATATATTCAAAATCGAGAAATAACAATGGAAATCAACATGATACACATTATTACTTCTCAACCACATATAGCATGATTTCATAAGGTATTTTTAATCACAATCATTTTGTTTATCATAAACATGCAATTTTCATGATTATTTTCAAAATTACTAGAATGATAAGCATGATTCCTAATTGTTTGTATTTTCATTATAAAATTATTAAACATGTAATTTTCAAGAAAATTAAATAAAAAAGAAAAATGCTTTAAGCATCATGTAATTTCAAAGTAAATTAAAGGCATTTTGATTACCTCAGCCTCAAAAGGCGTAAAGGCGTAGTTTGCCACCTCGCCTTTGTTGATTTTCTCCTCGTCTTCGGAGGAGCTCGATTCATCCCAATTTTTGTTCTTCTTCTTGCGTTCAAAGCAAGTAGTTCCGTTCTTTTTACTTTTTAATTTTTGTTTCATTTGTAGTTTAAGTTCACCATCACTTGAGCTTATGCTCGAGTGGTTTTCAAATGTTCTATGTCCCAAATCCTTCCTGTTCTTTGGAAGGTGGTTCTCAAGTTCTTCCCGTGCATTGCACGTCATTTCATATGTGATTAATGAACCAATTAGTTCTTCAAGTGGAAATTGGTTCAAGTTTTTCGATTCTTGAATAGCAGTTACTTTTGAATCCCAAGTTTTAGAAAGTGAGCGCAAAATCTTGTTTACGAGTTCAAAATCCGAAAAACATTTTCCAAGAGCTCTTAAACTATTGACGACATCCGTGAAACGGGTGTACATGTCGCCTATAGTCTCGCTTGGTTGCATTAGAAAAAGCTCAAAATCATGCAATAAAATGTTAACTTTCGAGTCTTTGACTCTACTAGTTCCCTCGTGCGTGATTTCAAGTGTTCGCCAAATGTCAAAAGCCGTTTCGCACGTAGAAATCCGATTGAACTCATTTTTGTCCAAAGCGCAAAATAAGGCATTCATAGCCTTTGCGTTTAAAGAAAAATACTTCTTCTCCAAATCCGACCATTCGTTCATCGGTTTAGAGGGAAGTTGAAAATTGTTTTCAACGATATTCCATAAATCCAAATTCAAAGAAATCAAGAAACCTCTCATTCGAGTTTTCCAATAAGTGTAGTCCAATCCGTTAAACAACGGTGGACGAAAGACCGATAAGCCCTCTTGAAAAGCCATTTCTCACGGGTGTAAATCCGAAATGAGAAATACCCCGCTCTGATACCAATTGTTAGGATCGAGAGCACTAAGAAGGGGGGGGGGAATTAGTGCAGTGGAAATCTTTCAGCGATTAAAAACGAAAGCTGCGTTCGTTCGATAAAAACTATTTTGATGCAAAAGCCGATTCTAAGATTACTTATGATTAAGTGCAGTTTACGTCTAAACACAGTTTGCGTCTAAGCGCAGTTTACGCAGTTTGCGTCTAAATGCGGTTTGCATCTAAATGCAGTTTGCGTCTAAATGCATATTGCGTCTAAGCGCAGTTTGCATCTAAGCGCAGTTTGCGTCTAAGCTCATATTGCGTCTAAGCGCAGTTTGCGTCTAAGCGCAGTTTGCGTCTAAGCGCAGATTGCGTCTAAGCGCAGTTTGCAGTTATAAATGGAATCAAAACGTAAACGTAAACTGCAAAGAAACTCGTTCGTAAAAGCGCAGAAGACAGTTTGCAGTTATAAATAGAATCAAAACGTAAGTGTAAACTGCAATGTAAAGATCGTACGAAAACACCGATTTACGTCTGAATGCAGATTCGGAAAGATCAGAACTTAGAAACTTGTTCGTAAAAGCACAAAGAGCAGTAGCTATGTAGGAGGTTTGCAGTAATGATAAAGTGCTCAAAATAAAAACAAACCAGAGATTTAGAGTGGTTCGGTCAGTCTTGACCTACTCCACTTTTGGCTTCCTCCACCGACGCGGTCACCGACGTCAACTAGAGGCCTTCCTTCAATAGGCGAAGGCCAACTGCCCTCTTACAGATTCACTCCTTTTGGCGGGCTTAGGAGACAACCCTTACAGAAGTTTTCTCTCCTCTCTTTACAACTCAAACTTGAATAATAGAAAGAGGAGAACTAGTAGTTTTGAGCTCTAAGAAACACAGAAAGACAACAAGATTTTGAGTGTGTGTTCTGTGCTTTCAGTGCTGAATGGGTGGGGTATTTATAGGCCCCAACCCAGTTCAAATTTGGAGCTCAAAACGATCAAATTCCGGAATTCCGGGATCAGGCGGTTGCACCTCCTGACTGGAGAGGTTGCACCGGCTAGCAGAGCTCGAAGACTGAGCCTCTGGGCGGTGCCACCTCTGTCAAGGGCGGTTGCACCTCTCTGCCAGAGCTCGAAGACCGAGCTCAGGCGGTTGCACCTCCTGACTGGAGAGGTTGCACCGCCTGGCAGAGCTCGAAACTTGAGCTCTGGCGGTGCTACCTCCTGATAGAGGAGGTTGCACCGCCCAGTCTCGCTCGGAGACTGAGCCCTGGGCGGTTGCACCTCTTGGCTGGGGTGGTTGCACCGCCCAGTCTCGCTGGGAGACATAGCCTGGGCGGTGCTACCTCCCTGCCTGGGCGGTTGCACCTCCTACAGCAACCTGGGTCCGAATGGGCTGAACCATTCGACCCAATTTGAGTTCTTCAAGGGCCCAATTGCCCCAGGATTAAGCTAATGGGATCACCTCCCATTTCTAACTTAATCAAAGTGCTAACTATGATTATTTTCTAAGACATATTCTGCAGCTTGCTTCGGTACGTCACTCGCTTCTTCCGGCGAGTTTCCGACGAACTTCCGTCGATCAACCGATGAACCCTCGGTGATGCTCCTGCGGACTTCCGGCAAACTTCTGGACTGCGACGATCCACTTGGCAAGTTCCGACTGTTAGGATCGGAGCGGCACTAAGAGGGGGGGGGGGTGAATTAGTGCAGTGGATTAAAACAAGATTTTAACAAGGTCTTTCGTACGAAAAGAACGGAACTTGAAAAGTTTAACTTGAAAGCGTATTCTTAAAGTTACGCAGCAAGGGTAATAAGGAACTAAAACAGTAAGAAGATTTGCAGTAATGTAAATGACAATAATAAAATGCAAACCAGAGATTATGCCGATTTTTAGAGTGGTTCGGTCAAATGACCTACTCCACTTGCGATGCCCCTCTTCGATGAGGCTCCCACCTTCCACTAGCAAATCTCTTGAAATGGAAGGGTAAACACCCCTCTTACAACCTTTTACAAGCAGTTCAACCTCTTATAAATTTTCAATAAGAAAGAAGGAGGAGAACTCTCTAGCAAATTGAAAATAAGACTTGCTAAGACTTTCTAAGACTTTTCTCTCAATCAAAATGCTTCTCAAAAGTTGTTATCTCAACTGAGATTTGAGGGTTATTTATAGGCCTCAAGAGGATTCAAATTTGGGCTCCAAAATTTGAATTCTCTTAGGGTTCCCGATGCTGGAGGTGCCACCGCCCAGCCAAGCGGTGCCACCGCCCAGCGCTCGGGTGCTGGACGGTGCAACCGCCCAGCCAAGGAGGTGTCACTGCCTGGTTCTCCGATTCATTGGTTTGGCTTAATTTTAGCCCAAACCAAATCTGACTTTGGGCCCAGTTGGCCCCTAACCAGGATATAGGATTATCTCTTAATCCTAATCCTAATTACAGGTGAACTACATAACACAAAAAAAACATCCTAAGCAATTTTTTTTTTAACCGCGAACGTCGAGTCTTGTTCCGGCGAGCTTTCCGACGAACTTCTTCCGACGGACTCCCTGCAAGCTCCCAATCTTTGTGATGACTTTAACGAGTAGCCGAGCCTTCTCGGTGATCTCCGCGAGCCTCCGACGATTTCTTCGGCGAACTTCCGACACGTTCCCGATTTCTTCTCGGTTGGTTCCGGCAGCATCTCCGGTGATTCTTCGGTCTCTTAAACGTCCATCGAGCTCGACTTCGGTATCCTTGCTTTATCTTTTCTGGTTATCGTAGTTAATCCTGCACACTTAACTCAATAATATGGATTAGATCAATTAACCCACCAATTGATTATATCATCAAAATCCGAGATTCAACAATCTCCCCCTTTTTGATGATGACAATCAATTGATGACGGAGTTAAACATAACTCCCCCTATCTATATGCCATATTATGAGAAGATAAAAAGCACTTGAATTCCATCCCATTGGATTCAAGCATAACCCGATAAGTTCTAATCGTAGAACTTATCGTTATCCTCATTACACAATAGTAAGTACGAAACTTCGATGAAAATCATAAGTTCAATGATAAGGGACGAATTTTGCTACGACAGAAGATAAAGATTTTCAATATAAATTTAATGATATCAATCTTGTGATATTTTCAAGGATTTGCAGGGCATATAAGACATTCATATCACATAAGTTTTTGTAATTCATATTAGTCATGCTATCGTTATGGTGTAAGTCATCACTTAGTCATCACTTCTCCCCCTTTGTCATCAACAAAAAGAGACAAGCCAGCTAATTGATGATAATAGAAAAAGGTTTAGCATTTATCAAAGTTCATCATTCAAATTTGCCAGAAATAGTTTATCCAAAAGATATCATCATTTATGCAGATTAAAACAGTGGTTATCTAAAAGGAAAGATCAGTTATCGTTCAATCGATGACAAACTTGAACTTGTTGTTAAAAGCAAACAGAACAGAATAAAAAGATACATCAATTTAATCTTTAGGAGGTAATCCACAGTGCTGATACATGATATCTATTTTTTCATTCATCTGTCGTAGTGTCTTCAAAATTTCAACTTGTTGATTCTGAATTTGTTCTTGCTGTGATTTGATCTGAGATAGCTCCGCCATAATGATATCTTCAGAGGAGGAAACAGGAGCTGAAGGTGCTGCGCCAAAGGGACTAGGAGGAGGAGATTCATTTCCCATAAGAATTGGTGTTTCGGGTTGTTCTATTGGTGGAGGAATTGGATCCGTCCTTCTAGGCTGCCTAACCCATATGCCATTACTAAAAGTGCACCTAAGTCTTTTCAGCAGGTTTTTATTTATTATGTTATATCGATCATTTTGAATAGATTCTTCATCGGGTGGAATGCAAATGTCATAGGCATGAAGAATTCTAGTGATTAACCTCCCATATGGCAATATAGTATCTTTAGTCATAATATCCTGCATGTGTTGGCGAATTAAGTACCCAAAACAATTATGCTGACCGGTCATAATCCAATACATGGTTCCTATCTCTATTTGACTTATTTCGTCAAGATGAAATTGTTTGGGGAATATGATGCTTGTGATAATGTGATGAAGAATTTTAGAGTTGAAAGGTAGTAAGTGTTCACAGCTCTTGGGTAGGAAGTCAAGGTCTGGATTTGCAAAAATTGTTTTCACGGCTTCGGAATAGGTTGCTCCTATTGTTTTGACGTCCCATTTACCTTTAAAATAGCATCCCCTATCTTTTTCAGTTATGCCAATTAGCTCACAAATGGTGCTGTCAAATATTCTAATGGGTGTTCCTAGAAGGTAAGTGCTTAGGCTATCGTTGTCCTCATATAGGTTGGCATAGAACAATCTAACTAATCGCGGATAGATTGGTTCATCTATTTGTAGTAGAGGTAGAGCTTCTAGGTGTGCAAACCACCTAATGGGTTCTAAGTCCTCTAGTTCATCCAAATCAACGTATTTTCCCTTATGGACACATCGTGTTTCAAATTTTGGAAAGCTAAGGGCTACCTCTTTTGATCTAAAAAGGCCATGGTTATATGAATCTCCTTCAATCCTTATTCCTTTTGATCTCTTAGGAGCCATTTTCTAGACAAGATGATGATGAAATTGTGAAAAATAAGCAAGAGAAAGAGAAAAGAAAAGAGGGATTTCAAGTGTTACCTTGTGGAGATTATATTGAGAGATGGAAAGCTTGGACCACCAAGAATCCTTCTCCAATGTTTCTAAGAGTTAGAATGAGGGTTAGAGGGAATGGGAGAGGGTTTTTGAGAGGTTTTTCTTCGGGTTGGGGGCGGTGTCACCGCCGGCCCTAACCCCTCGGGTTAAAAGGGTTACTCGGTCGGTGTCACCGCCTGGCGCCCGAGCGCCAGGCGGTGCAACCGCCGGATCTGGCGGTGCCACCGCTGGCATCACGCGGAGGAAAGAAAAAAAAATTTTCTTCCTTCCTTTTGTTTAGCTTCTTCCCTCAAGATCATAAGTTATACTTTAATGGATCATTTTGAATTGAAGAAGAAGGAAGAATTCAAATTCATAAACGAAGGGAAAAGAACGAGTCCTTTTTGTGAAGTTCATTTTAGGGACAATTTAGCATGCCTAATTCCATTCAGATGAATTCAAATTGGTCTTCATTCAAAGCTTTTGTAAATATATCTGCTAATTGATGCTTTGTGTCAATGAATTCTAGAACAACATCATTGTTAAGGACATGATCGCGTATGAAATGATGCCTAACGTCGATGTGCTTAGTTCTAGAGTGCTGAATTGGATTTTTAGTAAGGCATATGGCACTAGTATTATCGCATTTTATGGGAATATTATCAAAGTGAATTCCATAGTCTTCTAATGTATTTTTCATCCAAATTACTTGTGCACAACATGCACTTGCAGCAATGTATTCGGCTTCCGCCGTAGATAGTGCAACTGAATTTTGTTTCTTGGAAGTCCAAGAAACAAGTGCATGTCCTAAAAATTGGCATGTTCCGGATGTACTTTTTCTATCTATCCTGCATCCGCCAAAATCGACATCTTCATAAGCTATTAAATCAAATTTTTCAGATTTTGGATACCACAGTCCAAGATTTGAAGTTCCTTTAAGATACCTAAATATTCTTTTAACACTTTTAAGATGAGATAATTTAGGATTTGATTGAAACCTAGCGCAAAGTCCTACACTAAACATAATATCCGGTCTATTCGCGGTGAGATAGAGTAGACTACCTATCATTCCCCTATATGTTTTTTGATCGAAATTTTCACTATTTTCATCCATATCTAACTTAGTCGCAGTACTCATAGGGGTGTTTATTGCTTTTGAATTATCCATGTTAAATCGTTTTAACAATTCTATTGTATATTTAGATTGGTTAAGAAATATACCATCACTAAGTTGTTTGATTTGTAATCCCAAAAAGAAAGTTAATTCACCCATTAAACTCATTTCAAATTCATGACTCATACATTTGGCAAATGATTCACATAGTGATTCATCCGAAGAGCCAAAAATAATATCGTCAACATAAATTTGCACAATAAGAAAATTATTTTTAAAATATTTAATAAACAATGTAGTATCAACCTTGCCTTTAGTAAAATTATTTAAAATAAGAAAGGAACTAAGCCTTTCATACCAAGCTCTAGGAGCTTGTTTCAAGCCATAGAGAGCTTTAGTCAATTTGAATACATGATTAGGAAGAAGAGAATTTTCAAATCCGGGAGGTTGTTCGACATATACTTCTTCGGAAATAAAATCATTCAAGAAAGCACTTTTGACATCCATTTGAAATAGTTTAAAATTATTACTACTAGCATAGGCAAGGAGCATCCTTATGGCTTCTAATCGAGCCACGGGAGCAAAGGTTTCTTCGTAATCGATACCTTCTTCTTGGTTGAAACCTTTGGCCACTAATCTAGCCTTGTTTCTAATTGCGATACCATTTTCGTCTTGCTTGTTTCTAAAGACCCACTTAGTACCTATGACTAAGTGGTCATTTAGTCTAGGAACAAGCTTCCATACCTCATTCTTCTCAAATTGGTACAATTCTTCTTGCATTGCAATGACCCAAAAATCATCTTTTAAGGCTTTGTCAATGCATTTAGGTTCAATTTGAGAAAGGAAAGCGGCGTTAGCACAAAAATTCTTAAAAGAAGAACGAGTTTGAACCCCTTTTGTTGTATCTCCTATAATTAGCTCCTTTGGATGAGCATCTACATACTTCCATTCTTTGGGTAAAGAAATTTCGGAAGAAGATGCATTCAAATGGCTATTTTGAGGAGGAGGTTCCTTTAAATTCAAATTATCAAAACCAAGATCATCATCAAAATCATTTTTTTTTAATTCAAAATTTTCATTAAAAACTACATGAATAGACTCTTCTATTACTAAGGTCCTTTTGTTAAAGACACGAAAGGCTTTAGAAACGGAGGAGTAACCAAGAAAAATGCCTTCATCGAATTTAGCATCAAATTTACCTAGGGCATCCTTTTCATTTAAAATGAAGCATTTACAACCAAAAACTTTAAAATAAGAAATATTTGGTTTTTTTATTATTCCATAATTCATAGGGAGTTTTTGATAGAGATGGTCTTATTAGGACCCTATTCATGATGTAACAAGCTGTATTTACGGCTTCGGCCCAAAAATATTTGGGTAAACTATGTTCATTTAACATAGTTCTTGTCATTTCTTGTAGGTTTCTATTTTTCTTTCAACTACTCCATTTTGTTGAGGATTTCTTGGAATTGAGAAGTTGTGATTGTACCCATTAACTTCACAAAAATTTTGAAAGTCACGGTTTTGAAATTCACCACCGTGATCACTCCGAATTGATGAAATCATGAAGCCTTTTTCGTTTTGAGTGAGTTTACAAAATTTAGAGAAACACTTGAAGCAATCACTTTTGTGAGCTAAGAAATAGGTCCAAGTGTATCTAGAGTAGTCATCCACAATCACAAAAGCATATTTGCTTCCACCTAGACTTGTTGTATCAATTGGTCCAAATAAGTCCAAATGGATCAATTGTAACGGTCTAGTGGTGCTAATTTGATTTTTTGGTTTGAAGCTTGTTTTTATTTGTTTGCCTAGTTGACATGCATCGCATACTTTATCCTTAATAAACTTTATATTTGGAATTCCTCGTACTAATTCTTGAGATGAGATCTTAGATATTGTTTTCATGCTTGCATGGCCTAATCTCCTATGCCAAAGCCAAGCATCATCATTTACGGCGGAGAAACACATTTCATTACTTAGTTCATCAAGATTGATGGTATAGACATTATTTTGTTTTAAAGCAATCATAGTCATGTTATGATTTGGTTTTTCAATAATGCACATATTTGATTCAAATCTAACGATGTAACCTTTATCGCATAGTTGACTAATACTCAAGAGATTATGTTTCAATCCATCAACTAGTAAGACATCATCAATGGAAAAATTAAATTTGTTACCAATAGTTCCCTTGCCAATGATTTTGCCCTTGTTGTTGTCTCCAAAGGTAACGTACCCTTCTTCTTTGCTAGTGAGCATAGAGAAATGAGATGGATCTCCAGTCATATGTCTTGAGCATCCACTATCGAGATACCATCTCTTGCTCCTAGCTTGTGGGTTTGTCTACAAAAGAGGATGATTTTTAGGTACCCATTTGATTTTGGGTGCCTCAAAAATTGACCCACTAACTTTGTTATTTATTATTGAATTCTTTATAGTTCCTTTAGGAACCCATATTAATTTTTGTGAACTAATTTTCCTAAATGGGCATTTGTAGGCAATATGTCCGGATTTGCAACAAAAGTTGCATTTCATATAAGAGGAAACATGTAATGTAGGTCCTTTTATGAAAGTGGTAGGATTTTGATGTAATCCTTTTACAAATCCAATTCCATTTCTATTTGCGATGTGACCCTTGTGTGCAAGGATCATATCTAATCCTTTGCTACCAACCTTAAACTTGTTTAATCCATTTGTAGGTCCTTGTTTAAGGTTTCCTTAAGAAGTAAATTTTCATTTTTTATTGCTTCTAAGTGCTCACACTTAGAGCATGGAGGAGTTTGAAGACTATCAAACTTATCTTGTAGCAAGGCATGCTCTTTCTTTAAGATACTTAACTTCTTGCTAACAGTTCTACATTCATCAAATAATTCATGAAAAGCGATAGATAGTTCTTCAAAAGATAAATCTTCATTAAATAAATCACATACCTCTTCTCCTAACGCCATTAGCGCGTAATGAGCAACTTGCTCGGTGTTGGACTCCTCTTCTTCGGATGCGCTTGAATCATCCCACGTTGCCTTGAACGCCTTCTTCTTTGATGTTCTCTTTTTGGCTTGAGGACAATCGTTCTTATAGTGTCCCGGTTTTTTGCATTCATAGCAAATCACTTGGTCCTTCTTTTGTTCAAATTTATTTTTTGTATTATTTTTAAATTTGTTCTTTCTTAAATATTTTTTAAAATTTTGAGTCAAAAGTGCAATGTCATTGTCACTGTCCTCATCACTTGATGTTCCTTTCAAGTGGTCTTCTTGTGATTTGAGTGCCATATCCTTCCTGTTCTTTGGAAGGGGGTTCTCGAGCTCGTCATGAGCTTGACATGTCATTTCGTAGGTCATTAGAGACCCAATGAGTTCTTCAAGAGGGAATGTTTTAAGGTCTTTACCCTCTTAAATGGCCGTAACTTTTGGATCCCAACTTTTAGGGAGGGATCTTAAGATTTTAGTTACTAGTTCAAAGTTAGTAAAATCTTTACCAAGAGCTTTGAGTCCATTGATGACATCCGTAAACCGGGTGTACATGTCTCCGATGGACTCACTTGGTTTCATTCGGAAAAGTTCGTAAGAGTGCACAAGGATGTTGATTTTGGACTCTTTCACTCGGCTAGTGCCTTCATGAGTGACCTCAAGAGTTCTCCAAATATCAAAAGCCGAATCACACATTGAAACACGATTAAATTCGTTTTTGTCTAGTGCACAAAACAAGGCATTCATAGCCTTTGCATTTAAAGCAAAAACCTTCTTCTCCGATTCATCCCATTCGCTCATCGGAAGAGAAGATTTTTGAAATCCATTCTCGACAATAGACCAAAGCTCAAAGTCCATAGAAATGAGGAAGATCCTCATGCGAGTCTTCCAATATGTGTAATCCGACCCATTAAACAAAGGTGGTCGTGCAATAGAATGACCCTCTTGCATGCCGAAGTAAGCCATCTCTCATGGGTATTAAACCAAATATGAGAGATAACCTCGCTCTGATACCACTTGTTAGGATCGGAGCGGCACTAAGAGGGGGGGGGTGAATTAGTGCAGCGGATTAAAACAAGATTTTAACAAGGTCTTTCGTACGAAAAGAACGGAACTTGAAAAGTTTAACTTGAAAGCGTATTCTTAAAGTTGTGCAGCAAGGGTAATAAGGAACTAAAACAGTAAGAAGATTTGCAGTAATGTAAATGACAATAATAAAATGCAAACCAGAGATTACGCCGATTTTTAGAGTGGTTCGGTCAAATGACCTACTCCACTTGCGTTGCCCCTCTTCGATGAGGCTCCCACCTTCCACTAGCAAATCTCTTGAAATGGAAGGGTAAACACCCCTCTTACAACCTTTTACAAGCAGTTCAACCTCTTACAAATTTTCAATAAGAAAGAAGGAGGAGAACTCTCTAGCAAATTGAAAACAAGACTTGCTAAGACTTTCTAAGACTTTTCTCTCAATCAAAATGCTTCTCAAAAGTTGTTATCTCAGTTGAGATTTGAGGGGTATTTATAGGTCTCAAGAGGATTCAAATTTGGGCTCCAAAATTTGAATTCTCTTAGGGTTCCCGGTGCTGGAGGTGCCACCGCCCAGCCAAGCGGTGCCACCGCCCAGCGCTCGGGTGCTGGACGGTGCAACCGCCCAGCCAAGGAGGTGTCACCGCCCAGCACTCGGGTGCTTGGCGGTTTCACCGCCCAGCCAGGCGGTGCCACCTCCTGGCTCTCCGATTCATTGGTTTGGCTTAATTTTAGCCCAAACCAAATCTGACTTTGGGCCCAGTTGGCCCCTAACCAGGATATAGGATTATCTCTTAATCCTAATCCTAATTACAGGTGAACTACATAACACAAAAAAAACATCCTAAGCAAGTTTTTTTTTAACCGCGAACGTCGAGTCTTGTTCCGGCGAGCTTTCCGACGAACTTCTTCCGACGGACTCCCTGCAAGCTCCCAATCTTTGTGATGACTTTAACGAGTAGCCGAGCCTTCTCGGTGATCTCCGCGAGCCTCCGACGATTTCTTCGGCGAACTTCCGACACGTTCCCGATTTCTTCTCGGTTGGTTCCGGCAGCATCTCCGGTGATTCTTCGGTCTCTTAAACGTCCATCGAGCTCGACTCCGGTATCCTTGCTTTATGTTTTCTGGTTATCGTAGTTAATCTTGCACACTTAACTCAATAATATGGATTAGATCAATTAACCCACCAATTGATTATATCATCAAAATCCGAGATTCAACACCGACGAGCTCCTTTGGCAAGCTTCTGGACTTCTCGGATTTGTTCCCGCAGAACCTCCGACGACTGTCCGAACTTCCGTCGAGCTCTCGAACTCCCAACGTGATCATTGTCATGACTCCGACGCAACTCCTGCTGCATGTCTTACTTTCATCGTAGTTAATCCTGCACACTTAAAACAAAAACTTCGATCGAGACAATTAATCCTAAGCAATTAACCAAGTTGTCCGGCATGTCATTGGTCCCTCGACGCTTCGTCCGATTCTTCGGCGCATCGTCCTTTCCTACGGCCTATTGCCCAATCGGCCGGTTGACTCCGCAACTCTAATATCCTTGGCACAATACCCGCTCTTCTTGGCCCGATGCCCGAGTCCACTGTTAGGATCGAGAGCACTAAGAGGGGGGGGGGTGAATTAGTGCAGCGGAAATCTTACAGCGATTAAAAACAAACAGCTGCGTTCGTTCAAAAACTGTTATGATGCAGAAGCAAATTCTCAGTTTGTATCTAAGTGCAGTTTGCGTCTAAGCGCAGATTGCGTTTAAGCGTAGTTTTGCGTCTAAGCGCAGATTTACGTCTAAACGTAGTTTTACGTCTAAATGCTGAAACTCGTTCGTAAAATCGTAGAGGAAAGTTTCCAGTTATCAATAAGATCAAAATGTAAGTATAAACTGTAAAGAAGCTCGTTCGTAAAAGTACGGAAGACAGTTCTGCAGAATCAAACGTAAACGTAAACAGTAACGTATGAAAATACGAATTTACGTCTGAATGCAGATTCGGAAGAACAGCACTTAGAACTTGTTCGTGAAAGCGCAGAGAGCAGTAGTAATGAGGGAGGTTTGCAGTAATGATAAAGTGCTCGAAAATAAACGCAAACCAGAGATTTAGAGTGGTTCGGTCAGCCTTGACCTACTCCACTTTTGGCTTCCTCCACCGACGAGGTTGCCGACGTCCACTAGGTGCCTTCCTTCAATGGGCGAAGGCTAACTGCCCTTTTACAGTTTCTCTCCTTTTGACAGGCTCAGGAGACAACTTTTACAGATCCTTTCTCTCCTCTCTTTACAACTCAAAACTTGAAGAACAGAAGGAGGAGAACTTTAGGACTTTACACAAATTTGAGCTCTTAGAATCACTGAAAAGATCAAGAATTCGGTGTGGATCTATATCTTTTCAGTGCTGAATGGGTGGGGTATTTATAGGCCCCAACCCAATTCAAACTTCGAGCTCAAAACGATCAAATCGATCAAATCCCAGAATTCTGGGATCAGGCGGTTGCACCTCTTGACTGGAGAGGTGGCACCGCCTGGCAGAGCTCGAAGACTGAGCTCAGGCGATTGCCTTTCTCTGCCAGAGCTCGAAGACTGAGCTCGATGGTCGCATCACCTGGCAGAGCTCGAAGACTGAGCTTGGTGGTTGCATCACCTGGCAGAGCTCGAAACTGAGCTTGGTGGTTGCATCACCTGGCAGAGCTCCAAACTGAGCTCAGGCTGATGCACCTCTCTGCCAGAGCTCGAAGACTGAGCTCGGTGGTTGCATCGCCTGGCAGAGCTCGAAACTTGAGCTCTGGCGGTGCTACCTCTTGGCAGAGGAGGTTGCACCGCCCAGTCTGGCTCGAAGACTGAGCTCTGGGCGGTTGCACCTCCCAACCCCACAGCCCAGGCGGTTGCACCTCCTGGCTGGGGCGGTTGCACCTCCCAACCCCACAGCCCAGGCGGTTGCACCTCCTGGCTGGGGCGGTTGCACCTCCTGGTGCAATCAGGGTCCGAATGGTTCACTCCATTCGGCCCAATTCGAATCTTTTCAGGGGCCCAATTGCCCCAAGATTAAGCTAATGGGATCACCTCCCATTTTCATGCTTAATCATCATGCTAACTACGATTAACTCTAAGACAACTTCTGCAGCTTTGCTCCGATGCGTCAATCGCTTCTTCCGGCGAGTTTCCGGCCAACTTCCGTCGATCAACCGATAACCCTCGGTGATCCTTCTGCGGACATCCGGCATACTCCTGGACTTTGCGACGATCCACTTGGCGAGTTCCGACGAGCTTCGCTTGGCAAGCTTCTGGACTACTCGGATCTGTTCTCGCTGAACCTCCGACGACCGTCCGAACTTCCGTCGAACTCTCGAACTCCCAACGTGATCATGATCTTGACTCCGGCGCAATACCTGCTGCTTGTCTTACTCTCATCGTAGTTAATCCTGCACACTTATCTCAACACATAGATTAGATAACAAATGACAATTGACTTCATCATCAAAATCCGAGATTCAACAATCTCCCCCTTTTTGATGATGACAATCAATTGATAAAGGAGTTGTCCTCAACTCCCCCTATCTATATGCCATAGTTGAGATAAGTCAACCTTGAATTCAAGACCTAAGAATTCAAGTGACGTATTGATAAGTTAACCTTATCAATGCTCTCATCATGATACCCATCATGATGTATCTCTTCAAGAATGATGTCAAGGCATGACATACATCATCAGGTTTGTATGATAGTGTTTGTAACTATTCATCATGTAATAATTTAATGCTGCGAAGGACTTTTTACATGATGCACACATTTGAGATTTCCTAGCAAGTTTGCATTATCTTCACAATATAGAATATTAAATCAAGATATGATGCAAACTATAGCACATGTTCACATATCTCTTGGTGATGCAAGGATGGCATAACATTGTTTATAGCATCACTCAAGTATTTGCAATTACATAGACATGATTATGGCAGTTCAGCTATGACATAGTGTTTATCAATTCATATGTTTCTCCCCCTTTGTCATCAACAAAAAGCATGATAGCATTATCAAGCATATAATGGAAGTCATGACACATATAACTCTTTATTGTTTGTTGCTTGACGGAGGAAAGTCATTTTTCAAAGAGTTTTCAAGGTGTACAGGAACATCCCACCGAAAAATGAACTTCTTACATGCATTTGGTTAAAAATATTTGTCACATAATTTGCAATATGTTATTTGATCAAGCGTTGTCAAGGCATGTAATAGTAATAACATCCGAAGGATAATTTTAACTAGTTTAAGTATTCGGACACATCAACATTCCTAATTCTCTTCTTATGTAATCAAATTGTTCTTCACATAGGGGTTTTGTGAAGATATCAGCCAGTTGATGTTTGGTATCAATAAACTCTATGGTTACATCATGATGATGTCTAATATCAATGTGTTTGATTCTTGAGTGTTAAGCTTTTGATGTAGTAACACAATTATTTCATTGTATCATATTGCATAGCAAGATGGTGTAGCATTGTATCACATGGTAAGATATCAGCTCGTATCATGCAAATTTTTGTTTGACATCTTGATACATGGCATGATAGCAATCATATTAGCAACCATATCAATGTCATACTGCTGACCTATCAACTTACATTGGTATGTTGCTTCATATTTTTCAAGGCATAGGCTTTTAAACCTTTTTAGTTTCAGTGCAAAAACCGAGATAAACAACAAGAGATGTTTGCAAATATGCTTACACAAACAAAGATAACCATATGTACAGCATATCAGGTAACCATAAAGACAAAGTCCTTCATAAGGAGTTTACAACATGTCATATCAAAAACATCAGATGTTCATACAAGCTTATTCATGAGGTGGAAGATTAAAGTGCCTAAGTAAAGAGTCAAATTGTCGATGGATTTGCTGCAGCTCGGTTAGGATTTGATCTTGTCGAAGTTCAAGCCGTTCTTGTCTTTGTTCAAATCGGTCCATCCGAATCCCGATATCTTCGATGGATGATGTGTGAGTTTGCTCAACTGGATGTGTTTCCTCAAAGGGACAGATCGGAGGAGAGTGGGTACTCCTAAAGACTGGGGTTTCCGGTTCTGGTTCATGTTCAGGTTCAGGCTGAGGGGGATCAGTTCTTCTAGGCATTCTAACCCAGTTACCGTTCCTATAGTGACATCTTAGTCGGTGAAGTAGATTTTTGTTTATTATGCAGAATCTATCTGTTCTTATTACTTCTTCTTCTAGTGGTATTTGAATGTCGTAAGCTTTCATTATTCTAGTAATTATTCCACCATATGGGAGCATCATATCTTTCGTAGATAATTCTAACATGTTTTGTTGGATCAGATAGCCAAGACAAATGTCACGTTCTTTCATGATTAGGTACATAATTCCTAATTCCAATTGACTCACTTCATCATGATGGTATTGTTTAGGAAGAATTATACTAGTCATGATATGATGAAGTATCTTAGTGTTAAAGGGCAATAGATGTTCACAACTTTTAGGAATAGATTCTATGTTAGGATTGGCAAGGATTGTTCCTAAGGCTTCAACGTAGGATGTTTCAATAGTTTTTTCATCCCATGATCCTTTAAAGTAAAGTCCTATGCTTTTCATGGGAATACCTATCATATCACAAATGAATCTATCTGTGATTGAGATGTGTTGTCCTAAGAGATAGGTTGATATCCTTTCTTCATCATCTATTTGCATGTTGTTGTAAAACAATCTAACTAGTCTAGGATAAATGGGTTCGTTGATCTGCAAAATGGGAAGTAGATTTAGGTTTGCAAACCAATGGATAGTCTCTACATCTCTTAGTTCATTCAGATCTACGTATTTTCCCTTATTGATACTTCTTAGTTCGAAGGAGAGAAATTTTTCAGCATGGTTTTTGGAATCAAAAAGAGTGAGATCAAACTCTTCTACTACTCTCCTCTTTCCCTTGTCCCTTGAGGATCTTCTAGATCCCATTACTGCTGTTTAGAGGGATGATGAGCTAAAGTAAATGAAGAACAAAACAGAATTTAAGAGCTTCTTAGAGAGTACCTTTGTGAAATCTTCAAGAGAAGGAAGGATTCTCGAAGTTTTGTCCCGAAATGGGAGGTATTTGGAAGGCTTAGAGGAGTGAAATGGGAATGGAGGAGACTTGGAAAAGTAGAGGAGGAAATGGGGGTGAGTAGGGGTTGGTTCCTTAGCCGGCCCTAGTGTTGGTTTAAAAGGCAGAGCTGCTGGCGGTTGCACCTCTGGCTGGAGCGGTGCAACCTCTGGCAACCCGTGATAGCTGGAGGTGCCACCTCCAGCTGGAGAGGTGCCACCGCCTGCAGCCAGTGAGCACCTAAGATGATTTGATTAGGGAGCCTTTGCCTTGAGAAGATTTTTCAGAGCAATTAATGTTTGTTGCATGATTTCGTATGAGTTTTTATTTAAGGAGGAGGCTCTTTGTATGATCAAGATAGATCTTTTAACGTGCATACGTATGTTTGTTTGGTATCCCTTTTAAGATCATGACATATTTAGTTTCTACAAGAATTAATTTGTAGATGAACGGGTTTTGAAGATCAGGGGGGGTATGTGAATTTGGATATCATATGTTTCTAATAATATCGTATTTGTGATTTCACAACTTCCACTTATTACTTAAGCGTTGCGAGTTCCTTTTTGATTCTTGGTTTATGACCATTGAGAGTCAAGGAGCAGAATGTTATTTCTTGCTCCGGCCTAGACTTTTAATGTTTTTATAGGAATGGATGATCTTTAGGAACCCATTTGCTTTTGGGTGCCTCATAAATAGATCTACATTTTCTATCATGCTGCATAGAGTTTATCATGGTTCCTTTAGGAACCCAAATTAATTTGTTTGGACTTATTTTCTTGAATGGACAACAATGTGTCTTGTGTCCAGATCTGCAACAAAAGTTGCACTTGGTTTGGTGTTGAACATGTAAGATGGGGCCTTTTACAAAGGTAGTTGGATTTCGGTGAGGACTCCTCACAAATCCAATCCCACTTCTTTTGGGAGCATGACCCTTGTTTGTAAGAATCATGTTTAATGACTTGCTACCAACCTCGAATTTCTTCAAGGTGTCCTTAAGCAGCAAGTTTTCTTTTTGTATAGTTTCTAAATCATGACATTTGATACATGAATTTAAACTATCATGATGTTCGATTTTTAACTTATCAAACTCACAAGTAAGGTTATCATGTACCTTTTTTAGCAACTTGTATTTTCTATTTATAACTTTGCATTCATCAAATAAATCATGGAAGGCATTTGATAATTCATCGAAAGATAAATCAGCATCTAATAAATCCGTTACCTCCTCTTCGATGGCCATAAAGGCGTAATGAGCAACTTGCTCGGTGTTGGACTCCTCTTCCTCAGATGCGCTCGAATCATCCCATGTTGCTTGGAGCGCCTTCTTCTTTGTTGTTCTTTTCTTGACTTGGGGACAATCACTCTTGTAGTGTCCCGGCTTTTTACATTCGTAGCAGATCACTTGGTCCTTCTTGGGTTCAAGTTTATTTTTCACATCGTTTTTAAACTTGTTTCTTTTGAAGAATTTCTTAAATTTTCTTGTCAAAAGTGCCAGGTCATCATCACAGTCCTCATCACTTGAGTTTTCTCTCAAGTGGCATTCAGAAGTTTTAAGTGCCATATCCTTCCTGTTCTTTGGAAGGATGTCTTCTTGCTCTTCATGAGCTTTGCAAGTCATTTCGTAGGTCATTAATGACCCGATTAGTTCTTCAAGAGGGAAGTTGCGCAGATCCTTTGCCTCTTGAATGGCAGTGACTTTAGGATCCCAACTCTTAGGAAGGGATCTTAGTATCTTATTAACAAGCTCAAAATCCGAAAAGTTCTTTCCGAGTCCTTTTAGACCGTTGACGACATCCATGAAACGGGTAAACATGTCGCCAATGGTTTCGCTCGGTTTCATTCGGAAAAGTTCAAAAGAATGCAGCAACAGATTGATTTTTGACTCTTTCACTCTACTTGTGCCCTCGTGGGTCACTTCAAGTGTGTGCCAAATATCAAAAGCAGTTTCGCAAGTTGAAACACGATTAAACTCGTTTTTATCAAGTGCGCAAAATAAGGCATTCATAGCCTTTGCATTAAGAGCGAAAGCCTTCTTCTCCAAATCGTTCCAATCGATCATTGGAAGAGAAGATTTTGAAAATCCATTTTCAACAAGGTTCCATAGTTCAAAATCCATAGAAATAAGAAAGATCCTCATTCGGGTCTTCCAGTAAGTGTAGTCCGTTCCACTGAACATGGGTGGACGTGTAATCGAATGCCCCTCTTGGTTTCCGGCGTATGCCATCTCTCTTGGGTTTTAATCCTCTAGAGAGTTAACCTTGCTCTGATACCAATTGTTAGGATCGAGAGCACTAAGAGGGGGGGGGGGTGAATTAGTGCAGCGGAAATCTTACAGCGATTAAAAACAAACAGCTGCGTTCGTTCAAAAACTGTTATGATGCAGAAGCAAATTCTCAGTTTGTATCTAAGTGCAGTTTGCGTCTAAGCGCAGATTGCGTTTAAGCGTAGTTTTGCGTCTAAGCGCAGATTTACGTCTAAACGTAGTTTTACGTCTAAATGCTGAAACTCGTTCGTAAAATCGTAGAGGAAAGTTTCCAGTTATCAATAAGATCAAAATGTAAGTATAAACTGTAAAGAAGCTCGTTCGTAAAAGTACGGAAGACAGTTCTGCAGAATCAAACGTAAACGTAAACAGTAACGTATGAAAATACGAATTTACGTCTGAATGCAGATTCGGAAGAACAGCACTTAGAACTTGTTCGTGAAAGCGCAGAGAGCAGTAGTAATGAGGGAGGTTTGCAGTAATGATAAAGTGCTCGAAAATAAACGCAAACCAGAGATTTAGAGTGGTTCGGTCAGCCTTGACCTACTCCACTTTTGGCTTCCTCCACCGACGAGGTTGCCGACGTCCACTAGGTGCCTTCCTTCAATGGGCGAAGGCTAACTGCCCTTTTACAGTTTCTCTCCTTTTGACAGGCTCAGGAGACAACTTTTACAGATCCTTTCTCTCCTCTCTTTACAACTCAAAACTTGAAGAACAGAAGGAGGAGAACTTTAGGACTTTACACAAATTTGAGCTCTTAGAATCACTGAAAAGATCAAGAATTCGGTGTGGATCTATATCTTTTCAGTGCTGAATGGGTGGGGTATTTATAGGCCCCAACCCAATTCAAACTTCGAGCTCAAAACGATCAAATCGATCAAATCCCAGAATTCTGGGATCAGGCGGTTGCACCTCTTGACTGGAGAGGTGGCACCGCCTGGCAGAGCTCGAAGACTGAGCTCAGGCGATTGCCTTTCTCTGCCAGAGCTCGAAGACTGAGCTCGATGGTCGCATCACCTGGCAGAGCTCGAAGACTGAGCTTGGTGGTTGCATCACCTGGCAGAGCTCGAAACTGAGCTTGGTGGTTGCATCACCTGGCAGAGCTCCAAACTGAGCTCAGGCTGATGCACCTCTCTGCCAGAGCTCGAAGACTGAGCTCGGTGGTTGCATCGCCTGGCAGAGCTCGAAACTTGAGCTCTGGCGGTGCTACCTCTTGGCAGAGGAGGTTGCACCGCCCAGTCTGGCTCGAAGACTGAGCTCTGGGCGGTTGCACCTCCCAACCCCACAGCCCAGGCGGTTGCACCTCCTGGCTGGGGCGGTTGCACCTCCCAACCCCACAGCCCAGGCGGTTGCACCTCCTGGCTGGGGCGGTTGCACCTCCTGGTGCAATCAGGGTCCGAATGGTTCACTCCATTCGGCCCAATTCGAATCTTTTCAGGGGCCCAATTGCCCCAAGATTAAGCTAATGGGATCACCTCCCATTTTCATGCTTAATCATCATGCTAACTACGATTAACTCTAAGACAACTTCTGCAGCTTTGCTCCGATGCGTCAATCGCTTCTTCCGGCGAGTTTCCGGCCAACTTCCGTCGATCAACCGATAACCCTCGGTGATCCTTCTGCGGACATCCGGCATACTCCTGGACTTTGCGACGATCCACTTGGCGAGTTCCGACGAGCTTCGCTTGGCAAGCTTCTGGACTACTCGGATCTGTTCTCGCTGAACCTCCGACGACCGTCCGAACTTCCGTCGAACTCTCGAACTCCCAACGTGATCATGATCTTGACTCCGGCGCAATACCTGCTGCTTGTCTTACTCTCATCGTAGTTAATCCTGCACACTTATCTCAACACATAGATTAGATAACAAATGACAATTGACTTCATCATCAAAATCCGAGATTCAACATCCACGGCCCGAAGCCTTCTGTCGATACGTCGACCGATCCACCGGCCCGACGTCCAATCTTCTGACATGTTCCTCCGGCACAATATGATGTTCCTGCTTTAATTGTCTTATCCTGATCGAAGCACCCTGCGTCACTCAAAACGCAGATTAAATCATAAACATATATCAAGTAGTTTCATTATCAAAATACGAGATTCAACATATAATAGGTGTCTTGCAAGCCAATCATGTGACTGATGACATGTGTGATATGATATGCACTCTTTTTGTTTATTATATATTTGATATTTTTTTCACTTTATATTCCCTATTACATATATTGTGATGTCCATGGATCTAATGAGAATCGGATCATGATGAGATCATGATAATGAGACCGATTTGCTTTTAATCAAAGACCCTAAATAATCTTGGTCATATGTTACTCGAGCGAAAAATTGAGATAACCGGATAGACTGGTGTACTGTATACTCATCTATATAATGAAGGTAGCTGGCCTTATAGTTGCTCATGTGGGGACACTAGGGATATAATGTAGGTGCTCATTCGAGAATGAGTTCACCAATCGATCCGCTCACGAAATGCTAGATGGTTGATGATACCTCATTGTTAGATAGTAATTTCATTGTCCTAGTGGTGTATCTGGTTCTTAGACTTGAGATACCAAGGATGTCCTATATGAGTACTCCACTCTTTAATATCTGATATATACGCTTGAAAGTTCTAGATCTAGCATAACCGGTCATCGATAGTGGCAACTAACCTTACGAGGACTATTGAGTGTCAATAGAAGATTATCTACTCTCGGTGTCATGAGTGAAATGTTCTATGTGTTCTTGCTTAGGTAAATCCCTAGTCAGGATCATTCAAATTGAGAGAGAAAAAGTTCTCCAGAAGAATCCGATTAGAGGGAAACTCAAGTAGAAACCATATGGGCCTAACAGCACCATGTCCGGAATATGGTCTCTAGGATATTAGATGCATAAAGAGACTGTAAATACATGATAACTAAGGATAGATGATAGAACCCCAAAAGAATTCTATGAAAATTGATTTTTGAGGGAGATCAAACCTTGGAACCCTATAGGGGTTCCACCCTCCTAGAAGTCGGCCAAATGGCTACAATGGTAGATAGATCTTATTCCCAAAGAGATGGAAGCTACATACTTACATAGGGCTCCAAACCCTAGCCCTAGGGGCTGCTTCCTGAGTGAGTTACCCCTTTTGCCCTTAACCCTAACCAACCAACCCAATAAAAGGGGGTGGCGGCTAGGAAGCCCAAAGGCCCAAATATAAACCCTAGCCACTCTTCTTTATAGGATAAAGGTGGCTAGGTGGGGTTTATTATAATTTTACAGGGTTTTATTAGCTGCTTCTTGGTTGAGTAGGACCCAACCCTACTAGGGTCCTATCAAGTCTGCCCTCTCTAAATCAGCCTTGTCCTTAAGGCTAAGGTTCCATGAACTCAGAGAACCGGGTCTTCAGCTTCTCATATGATTCCCATGTGGCATCTTCAAGTGGTAAATTACTTCAATGCACTAGTACTTCAGTAGAGGAACATCGGCAATGCATCACGATTCTACGATCGAGGATGGCTTGTGGTTGGGCTTGAATATCTCCCTCATCAGTGGTGTTGGGTAGTTGGATCTAGGGTGACTTGTGTTCTCCCAACTTAGGCTTCAGAAATGACACGTGGAAGACAGGGTGAATTTTGGCATCCTTAGGCAATTTAAGTCTATACGCCATGGCTCTAATACCCTCTATGATCCGATAGGGCCCATAAAAATGTGGGGATAGCTTCATGGAGGCTCGTGTGTTGATGGAGAATTGCTTATATGGTTGTAGGTAAAGATAAACCCAATCTCCTACGGAAAATTCTCTTTTGCTTTGTCGTGTGTCAGCTTGCTGCTTTGAGCAGTAGAGAGATTATCCTTTAGTAGTTGTAGGAGTTTGTCCCTGTTAATCAATTCTTGGTCGACCTGATCTACCTTAGCTGAGTCAATTATATGTTAGAATTAGGGGTCGGCACTAAGAGGGGGGGTGAATTAGTGCAACGGTAAAATATCATCGGTTTAAAAACTTTCATACGATAAAAACTGATTTCGACGTAAATTGATTTCGAAAACTTAATAACTTGGAAGTGTATGAAAGCATAGTGACTAAGTAAAGTAGTTTGCAGTATGTAAATGGTAAGAATAAAATGCAAACTAGAGCATACATTAGTTTTAGAATGGTTCGGTCAACCTGACCTACATCTACTTTCAACGAACTCCTCCGACAAGATCACCGGCGTCCACTAGAGGCCTTCCTTCAATAAGCGAAGGCCAATCACCTTATACACCCCTCTTCTCCTTTTACCGGGTTTACGAGACAACCCTTACAAGCAATCACTTCTCTCTCAAACTAGTCTAACAATTAGAAGAGGGAGAGGAGATCACATAAGATTTTAGCAGCGTTTCTTTCTTTTTAAACTCTCTGTGCTTATGTATCTTAACTAGGGATGAGAGGGATATTTATAGGCTTTAAGTTGATTCAAACTTGGAGCCTAAAACTTTTCCATCTTGGGTTCCCCAAGCACCGGCAGTACTACTGCCTGCGCTGGGTGGTACCACCGCCCAGTGTCAGTCTGACGTTGACACTGCCCTGGGTGGTACCACCACCTGAGGGGCAGTGCTGGGAGATACCACTGCTTGGCACCTTGCCAGGGGTGGTACAATCGCCCAGACTGGCGGTACCATCGCCTGACATAATCTTGAAGATTGTGTCATGATGGTGAGACTTCTTGGGGCATTGTTTAGGCTTCTTATTGGGCCCAACACAATTCTTACATGGGCCTAGCTGGCCTCTAATTGGGTTGGCCCAAATCCAAACCCAATTACGTGCTAACTACGAAATCCTAAGACATTTGCTAAGCAAAACAAATCCCTATGTTTATTCTTTCGACGAGCTTCCGGTAAACTCTTGGACTTCACGATGATCTTCTTGGCGAGTTCCGATGAGCTTCTCTGGCAAGCTCCAAGACTTCTTGGCTGGTTCCTCCAGAATTTTCGACGAACGTCTGGACTTACAACGAACTCTTGAACTCCCAACGTAATCGCGTCCTTGACTCCGGGACTTCATTTTGCTTCATGCCCTGCTATCATAGTTAATCCTGCATATGTAAAAATACACTTAAATCTAAACAATTAATACTAAGCATTAATCAAGTTGTTTGGCATATTATTGGTCCCTCGCCACTTCGTTCGATTCTTCGGCGCATCGTCCTCTCTTGCGACTTATTGCCGAATCGGCCAATTGACTATACAACTCCAATATCCTTGGCACAATATCTACTCTTCTTGGCCCGATGCTCGAATTCACTGTCCAAAACCTTCTGTCGATACGTCGACTGATCCACCATCCCGACGTCTAATCTTCTGACATGTTTTCCTCCGGCACAACATGATTCTTCCTGCTTTAATTGTCTCATCCTGATCGAAGTAACCTGCATCACTCAAAATACAGATTAAAACATAAACACCTATCGATTGGTTTCATCATCAAAATCTAAGATTCAACAATCTCTCCCTTTTTTATGATGACAACTAATCAACGACGGAGTTAATCTTAACTCCCGGAGATTAAACAAACTCCCCCTATCAATTTGTCGTATTGATAGAAACTCTTGGATTAAAAAATCCAAGTAACATATCATGATAAAATCATGCATGACATAAACATACTTCTCCCCCTTTGTCATCAACAAAAAGGAGAAGTACCACAATCAAGTGTTTGTAATATAAGTTCAAATTATTGCATGAAAAACATAATATCAAGTTTTTGCTAGTCATAGGTGCCCAGCAAGCCAATCACGTGAGTGATGGCACGTGTGACTTGATACAGAATCTTTTTGCTTATTATATTTTGGCGTATATCACTTTATAACTATTGCATAAATGCATATATATTGTGATGTCCTTGGATTTGTGCAATGGGAATCGGATCGTGATGAGATCACGATAATGAGATCGATTCACCTTTAAACACATATCCTAAATAATCCCGGTCATAGGTTACTCGAGAGGGACATCGTGATAACCGGATAGACTGGTGTGCTGTATACCCGTCCATATGATGGATGCAGCTGGTCTCATAGCTGCTCGTGTAGGGACACTAGGGATACAGTACAGGTGCTCATTGGAGAATGAGTTCACTGATTGATCCGCTTACGGAATGCTGGATGGTTGATGATGCCTTATTGTCAGACAGCGATTCCATAGTCCTAGTGGTGTATCTGGTCCTTAGACTTGAGACACCAAGGATGTCCTGTATGAGTGCTCCACTCTTTGATACCAGACTTATAGGTTTGACTGTTCTCAGATCTAGTATAGCTGGTCATTGGGAGTGGTAGTCGACCTTACGAGGGCTATTGAGTGTCGACAGAGGATCATCCACTCTCGGCGTCATGAGAGGAATATCCTATGTGTTCTTGCTCAGACAAATCCCTGGCCAGGGTCATTCGGGTTGAGAGAGAAAGAGTTCTCCGGGAGAATCCGATTAGAGCGAGACTCGAGTAGAAACCGTATGGGTCTGACAGCACCATGCTCGATATACGGTCTCTGGGATATTAGATGGATGAGGGACTATAGGTACATGGTAACTGAGGACAGACAGGTCCAATGGATTGGATTCCCCTGTATCGTCTGGGGACTACGGCGTAGTGGCCTAGTACTTCCGTAGTCGATGAGTCGAGTGAATTATTACAGAGATAATAATTCACTAAGTTAGAAGGAGTTCTGACAGGTATGACTCACGGCCAGCTCGATATTGGGCCTAGAGGGTCACACACATATGGTAGGCATTGCGATGAGTAGAGGTTCGGATATGAGATATCCGACGGAGCCCTTGTCTTATTGGATGCAGATCCAATACCCACTAGGGAAAGGACCCATTAGGGTTTTGACACGGGATCTCTATAAATAGGAGGGATTCACAGCCTCATAGGCTAGAGTCTTTGCTTGCCCTTCCTATTCTCCTCTCCCTCTCCACCTCAGAGTAGGCCTGGAGTTTTGAGGAGCGTCGTCGCAACCCTGCTGTGTGGATCACCGCTAGAGAGGAGGACGCTTGACCTCCTTCACCCTCTCCTAAGGATCTGCAAGGAAACAGGGATATACGATCTCCCTAGGTAACACAATCTCTATACGCAGTTTTGTGTTTTGCGGATTTTTGCGCACCAATCTTCGCACGACGACGAACATCTTTTTGGGAATCGGGGATTTTTGTTTTCTTGTTCTTCCGCTGCGCATATGATGTCGCCCCCTATAATTTCCCAACAGTGGTATCAGAGCCAGGTTGTTCGTGCGAATGATTGGTTTTGAACTGCGTGTATTGTGTTTAGGAAGAATATTGACGTCAAAATCGTTGACGCAAAAGCGAGGAAGGGCAGCAACAGTTGCTGCCCTCGATCTGCATGCCTGCAGCCACCTGCAGCGGCAGCCGCAGTCGCAGCCAGGCAGCACAGCGCCGGCGCATGCGCAAGCGCTGTGCCTGCAGCAGCCGGCCGGCGGCCTGCTTGCAACAGGCTTGTGGCCGGCGGGGCTGGCAGCGAGGGCTGAGGCACCGCAGGGCAGCGGCGCCTGTGGCCGCTGCTCCCACGGGCAAAAACCCCGTAAGGGGCGGCCGCCAGCGAGGCAGCACCGCCTGCGGGCGCTGCCTCGCCGGCAGAACTGCCCGCGGAGGCGGCGACGCCCGCAGGCGAGGGCAGCGCCCCGCCCCTCGCCGCACAGGCCGCCGCCGGCAGGGTGGCGGCGGCGGCAGCAGCGAAAAGGGGAAAGGGCATTAGGGTTTTCTGGGAAAAAGACAGTTTTGCCCCTCAGAATTTGAGAAATTCCAGTTTCTGTCTTTTGTCCAAATTACGAAAATACCCTTAGGAATTGAGAAATTCCCTACATGTCCCTGATTTCAGAAAAATATTAATTAATTAAAAGGTTTAGTTGATTATTATTTTTATTATTATCTAGTAGTCCTACATGATGATGATTATTTATACATGTGATGTATGATGTGTGGACGGATGATCATGGACCGTGTGATGTGTGTACTTGTGATTATTATTATTGAGGTCTGCGAACCTCCATTATATTTCTCGTTTATTGTCGGGCCTGCGTGCCTATGATTAAGTTGTAATCACATGAGGAGGCGCAGCGGGAGCGTGGATGCGACAGCGGGACCCACGAGACGGACGATCGTGATGCATGGAGATGCATCAAGATGTCGATGAAACCGACGAGGACGAGATGGACGATCACAGGGCATGGAGATGCACCGTTGCACACATAGATCTTGATGTGAGTGATTAGGCCTACTGGCTCGGGCCTAATCATATTAGGTTGTGGTCCATGATCATCTGATGTGATTGCTTATACACATACTAGATAAGTATATATATTTGCATGCGATGTAGATATATATTAAATATGTATGACATGTCATATTAGGAGACCAAATTATAGAAACATCTCTCGATAATATTAAGTCGGTAAACGTGAGGCAATTAGATTGACCCACGTGGCCTTCCATCGTTATGAGTAGGAACCGAATCCCGGTGTAGGTTGAGTTGGTCGAGTCCCTCGAGACTCACCTATATCGCGATTCGCTATCTTGCTTACGACATAGAGATGTCACCGGTGACCTGAGGACATGGTATGCTTGGTCGAGTCCCTCGAGGGTATATCATCAAATCAGACTCATCTTGTAACGAAGGTGTTGACTTAACCGAGCATCATGGTTGGTCGAGTCCCTCGAGGCCATGGTGATTCGGAGGCCGAACAGGACGGGAATCATGAGGAGTTGTGATCGGCAAGAGTTGTCTACCTTTTAGGCTTAGTGTGATTGGTCGAGTCCCTCGAGGTTACACTAAGACGCTGATTGGATCCTGATCCCCACTAGAAGTCTGCCGGAGACTTCCGTTTTACGTGCTAAGGGTGTCGCGTGACTCGATAGTAAAATAGTGGGAGCATATTAAGATAGAAGTCCATATCTTGATAGTTTATTTCTTGCAAAATCTGCATGTTATTCATTTATGCTACATCTTTATTTTCAGAAAATGTCGCTTTCAAATCCCTTACGTGGCATACTTGATGTCAACCGCCTCACTGGTCCAAATTATACGGATTGGCTCCGTAACTTGAGAATTGTTCTCACAGCGGAGAAAATCGTGTACGTCCTTGATACAGTGATGCCTACGCCCGAAGAAGGGGCAAGCGAGGATGAGATCGCTCGCTACGTGAAGTACATTGATGACTCCACTCTTGCTCAGTGCTATATGTTGGGCTCTATGACTCCAGAGTTACAGAGACAACATGAAAAGATGGATGCCAGATCCATTCTCCTACATGTCCGTAAATTGTTTGAGGAACAGGGAAGGACTCAACGATATGAGATATCCAAGAGCCTTTTCCGCGCTAGGATGACTGAGGGGACACCGGTTCAGAACCATGTCCTAAAGATGATTGAGTGGATAGAGAAACTCACAGGTCTAGGAATGGTCCTAGAGGATAACTTGTGTGTGGACATTGTGCTTCAGTCCCTACCAGATTCCTTTTCACAGTTCATAATGAATTTTAATATGAACAAGCTTGAAGTGACTCTCCCAGAGCTCCTCAATATGTTGAGGGAGGCGGAGAGTATTATTAAGAAAGAGAAGCCAGTTCTCTACACTGGTGAGACCAGAAAGAAAAGGAAAGCAGAAAGGTCCCTTAAGAAGGGAAAGGGCAAGGGCAAACAAGGTAAAGCAAAGGTTGCTAAGAAAGACCCAACAAAGGACAAAGGCCAGTGCTTCCACTGTGGTAAAGATGGGCACTGGAAGAGAAACTGCAAAGAGTACCTTGCAGAAAGGGCGAAACAAAAGCTTGATGAAGCTTCAGGTACATTCATGATCAGTCTCCATTTGTCAGACTCTTATGATAACACATGGGTATTAGATACCGGTAGTGCTTATCATATATGCAATTCATTGCAGGTTCTGGCAAGGCCTAGGAGACTAGAGAGAGGCGAGATGGACCTAAAGATGGGTAATGGAGCAAAAGTTGCTGTATTAGCTGTTGGCGAGGTCGCTCTACATCTGCCTAGTGGAGCTTTTATTGCATTAGATACATGTTATTTTGTTCCTTCTATTATCAAAAACATTATTTCCATTTCATGTTTAACAGTTAGTGGATATAAATTTGTTTTTGAGAACAATGGTTGTTCGATATTATTAGATGATAAGATCATCACGAAAGGAACATTGCATAATGGTTTATTTATGTTAGACACCACTCCACATATCATGAATGTAAATGTGTCTAAGAGGAAACGAGATGAGGTGAACAATGCATACCTGTGGCATTGTAGGCTAGGTCACATCCATGGAAGAAGGATTCAAAAGTTGCTAGATGATGGATATCTAGATCCATTCGACTATGTGTCATATGCAACTTGTGAGCCTTGCATTCGTGGAAAACTGACCAACTCTCCATTTAGTGGAACTGGAGAGAGAGCCACTGAGTTGTTGGAACTCATACATAGTGATGTATGTGGACCCATGTCAACTCATGCCATTGGAGGTTACTCCTACTTCATTACATTTACTGATGATTTCTCAAGGTATGGATATGTGTACTTAATGAAGTACAAGTCCGAGGCCTTTGAGAAATTCAGAGAGTATAAGAATGAGGTGGAGAACCAGACTGGAAAGAGTATCAAAACTCTTCGATCAGATCGAGGAGGTGAGTACTTAAGTACAGAGTTTACTCACTTCCTCAAGGACCATGGGATATTATCCCAATGGACACCTCCTTATACACCTCAGCTCAATGGTGTCTCTGAAAGGAGAAATCGTATATTATTAGATATGGTACGATCCATGATGAGTTTCGCTGACCTACCCATCTCATTCTAGGGATATGCCCTAGAAACCGCAGCTTACCTTCTGAACAGAGTTCCAACTAAGTCGGTAGTATCTACACCATATGAGATATGGAAAGGGAAGAAGCCTGATCTTAAAGTTGTTAAGATTTGGGGCTGTTCTGCCCATGTTAAAAGACACAACCCCGATAAGTTAGAATCAAGGACAGAGCGATGCAAATTTGTGGGATACCCCAAGGAAACTTGTGGGTATTATTTCTATCATCTCGAGGACCAAAAGGTCTTTGTAGCTAAGAGAGCAGTGTTCCTTGAGAAGGAACACATTCTTGGCGGAGACAGTGGGAGAATGATAGAGTTGAGCGAAGTTAGGGAACCAAGCTCAAGCACCACTCTACAGCCCGAGTCTGTTCAGGTACCTAATACACAAGTATCAACTTTACGCAGGTCTGATAGAGTATCCCATCCTCCTGAGAGATATGTGGGACATATTAGAGCAGAGGATGTAGAGGATACTGATCCTCAGACCTACGAGGAGGCTATTATGAGTATAGACTCCGGGAAGTGGAAAGAAGCCATGAATTCTGAGATGGATTCTATGTACTCCAATAAGGTTTGGAACCTAGTTGATGCACCCGAAGGTATTGTACCCATCGGTTGCAAGTGGATCTTTAAGAAAAAGATCGGAGTAGATGGAAAGGTAGAGACCTATAAAGCAAGGCTAGTGGCTAAGGGGTATCGTCAAAGGCAAGGTGTTGACTACGACGAAACTTTCTCACCCGTAGCAATGCTAAAATCCATCAGAATTCTATTGGCTATTGCAGCACACTATGATTATGAGATCTGGCAGATGGATGTGAAAACCGCATTCCTCAACGGGAACCTGGAGGAGGAGGTGTATATGATGCAACCTGAGGGATTCGTGTCCAAGAACTGCCCAGATAAGGTGTGTAGGTTGCTTAGATCCATTTATGGACTAAAGCAAGCTTCCCGAAGTTGGAACATAAGATTTGATGAGGCAATCAGATCTTATGACTTCGTTAAGAACGAAGATGAGCCTTGTGTATACAGAAAGGTAAGTGGGAGCGCTATTAGCTTTTTGGTGTTATATGTGGATGACATCCTCATCATTGGGAATGACATAGGAATGCTATCCACAGTAAAGGCTTGGTTATCTAGACACTTCTCCATGAAGGACTTAGGAGAAGCATCTTATATCTTGGGGATTAGAATCTATAGAGATAGATCCAAAAGGATGCTTGGCTTGTCCCAGTCCAGGTACATAGAAACTATTGTCAAAAGGTTTGGCATTGAAAATTCCAAGAGAGGTCTCATACCGATGAGACATGGGATATCGCTTTCTACGAGTATGTCCCCAAAGACTCTGGAAGAAAGGGCGAACATGAATATGATACCTTATGCCTCAGCAATAGGGTCTATCATGTATGCCATGCTATGTACTAGGCCTGATATAGCGCATGCTCTGAGTGTCACGAGCAAGTATCAGGCGGATCCAGGCTTGGAGCACTGGAAAGCAGTAAAGTGTATCCTTAAGTACTTGAGAAGGACTAAGGATCTTTTACTAGTATATGGAGGTAATAGCCTTAAGGTTGAAGGCTTTACTGACTCAAGTTTTCAATCTGATGTCGATGATAGCAAGTCGAATTTAGGGTATGTGTACACCTTGAATGGAGGAGTAGTGTGCTGGAAGAGTTCCAAACAAAATACCACTGCTGACTCGACCACAGAGGCGGAGTACATTGCTGCATTAGATGTAGCAAAGGAGGGAGTCTGGGTGAAGAAGTTCATCACAGATCTGGGAGTCGATACAGATAGCGACAAGTCGACTTCCTTATATTGCGACAACTATGGGGTGATTACTCAAATAAGGGAACCCTGGTCTCATCAGAAGTGTTCTGAGGAGGTTCCAACTTATAAGAGAGATCGTAACCCGAGGAGATGTAGTAGTGGAAAGAGTTCCATCCGAAGATAACATTGCAGATCCACTAACAAAGCCGTTGTCTCAGATTGTCTTTGAGCGTCACAGGGGTCTGATGGGGATCAGACACATAGGTGATTGGCTTTAGGTCAAGTGGGAGATTGCTAGTCATAGGTGCCCAGCAAGCCAATCACGTGAGTGATGGCACGTGTGACTTGATACAGAATCTTTTTGCTTATTATATTTTGGCGTATATCACTTTATAACTATTGCATAAATGCATATATATTGTGATGTCCTTGGATTTGTGCAATGGGAATCGGATCGTGATGAGATCACGATAATGAGATCGATTCACCTTTAAACACATATCCTAAATAATCCCGGTCATAGGTTACTCGAGAGGGACATCGTGATAACCGGATAGACTGGTGTGCTGTATACCCGTCCATATGATGGATGCAGCTGGTCTCATAGCTGCTCGTGTAGGGACACTAGGGATACAGTACAGGTGCTCATTGGAGAATGAGTTCACTGATTGATCCGCTTACGGAATGCTGGATGGTTGATGATGCCTTATTGTCAGACAGCGATTCCATAGTCCTAGTGGTGTATCTGGTCCTTAGACTTGAGACACCAAGGATGTCCTGTATGAGTGCTCCACTCTTTGATACCAGACTTATAGGTTTGACTGTTCTCAGATCTAGTACAGCTGGTCATTGGGAGTGGTAGTCGACCTTACGAGGGCTATTGAGTGTCGACAGAGGATCATCCACTCTCGGCGTCATGAGAGGAATATCCTATGTGTTCTTGCTCAGACAAATCCCTGGCCAGGGTCATTCGGGTTGAGAGAGAAAGAGTTCTCCGGGAGAATCCGATTAGAGCGAGACTCGAGTAGAAACCGTATGGGTCTGACAGCACCATGCTCGATATACGGTCTCTGGGATATTAGATGGATGAGGGACTATAGGTACATGGTAACTGAGGACAGACAGGTCCAATGGATTGGATTCCCCTGTATCGTCTGGGGACTACGGCGTAGTGGCCTAGTACTTCCGTAGTCGATGAGTCGAGTGAATTATTACAGAGATAATAATTCACTAAGTTAGAAGGAGTTCTGACAGGTATGACTCACGGCCAGCTCGATATTGGGCCTAGAGGGTCACACACATATGGTAGGCATTGCGATGAGTAGAGGTTCGGATATGAGATATCCGACGGAGCCCTTGTCTTATTGGATGCAGATCCAATACCCACTAGGGAAAGGACCCATTAGGGTTTTGACACGGGATCTCTATAAATAGGAGGGATTCACAGCCTCATAGGCTAGAGTCTTTGCTTGCCCTTCCTATTCTCCTCTCCCTCTCCACCTCAGAGTAGGCCTGGAGTTTTGAGGAGCGTCGTCGCAACCCTGCTGTGTGGATCACCGCTAGAGAGGAGGACGCTTGACCTCCTTCACCCTCTCCTAAGGATCTGCAAGGAAACAGGGATATACGATCTCCCTAGGTAACACAATCTCTATACGCAGTTTTGTGTTTTGCGGATTTTTGCGCACCAATCTTCGCACGACGACGAACATCTTTTTGGGAATCGGGGATTTTTGTTTTCTTGTTCTTCCGCTGCGCATATGATGTCGCCCCCTATAATTTCCCAACAGTTTTATCATCATATAATTTGTAAGCTTGAAAATTTAGCAACTGTTACATTATGCTTAGAATATTCAAGCTATCAAGTTGTAGATATGCAAGTTTTACAACGTTCAAGCTAGCAAGTGTTTGAAAAAGAAGGCAAGTATTGCAACATACAAGCTAGCAATATTTACAACATTTTAGAACATGCAAGCTAGCAGTTTTGAGATGTTCAAGAAAGCAACTCTTGCTTCTTGAAATATGCAAATTTGCTAGATGTGCACGTTAGCATATTTTGCTTCTTGAGATAGGCAAGATAGCACATTTGCTTGATATTACAAGATAGCATTTCTTGCTTATGTGAATACCAAAAGGCATGATTTCTTTTGAAAAACCTCCTCTTAAATAATCAAAAGAGAATATTAGGAGATTAAATAATAAAAGATATTCAAAAGAAATTTGAAGTCATAAATTTTAAAAAAGATATTCTCTTTAGTAAATCGTAAAAGAAACTTAGGAGAAAAAGATTTCAATTCATGCATATAAAATCTTGACTTAAGCATAATAAATCTTAATTTATAAATCTAAAAAAATCAAGATAACACTCATTCATATTCAAATCATCAAATCAAAATCATTTTCAAGAGATTCATAAATAATGAACACAAATCGTAAATATCAAGAGACATAGTAGACAATCTTGATTAATAAAAAGATTTTTCAAGTTAAAATTATGAGAAATCAAGAGAAACCGTGATTCATTTTAACTAATCTCCTCTTAAATAAATAATGTAAAGAATTATTAGGAGATCAAGAAAAATCTTGATTCATATAAAAGATTTTATGAGATATTATGATTTCGATAAAACTCATTTTTGAATCTTTAACTTTGCTAGTGCCTTCATGTGTAATTTCAATAGTATGCCAAATGTCAAAAGCCCTTTCGCAAGTAGAAACCTGATTAAATTGGGTTTTATCTAAGGTGCAAAATAAAGCATTCATAGCTCTAGCATTTAAAGAAAAAATTCTCTTCTCCAAATCATTCCAATGGTTTATTGGAAGAGAAGACCTTCGAAAACCGTTTTCCATAATACTCTATAAATTTAAATCCAAAGAAGTAAGAAAACTCTCATTCGAGTTTTTCATTATGTGTAGTCCGTCCCATTGAACAAGGGAGGACGAATGAGAGAAAGTCCCTCTTGAAAGCCATAAAGAGCCATTTCTCTTGGGTGTTAACCAAATGAAAAATAACGAGGCTCTGATACCAATTGTTAGGAAAAGAGTTGGCACTAAGAGGGGGATTGAATTAGTCCAGTGATAAAAATTTCGTCGGTTCAAAACTTCATTACGATTAAATCCATTTCCGACGAAAAACCATTTCGTAAAGGCATTAACTTAGAAAGCATACGGAAGAGCATAGTGGATGTAAAGCAAGTAAAGTGGTTTGCAATAAAGTAAATTGCACAAAAGAAATGCAAACCAGATTTTTATAGTGGTTCGGTCGTCGTGACCTACATCCACTTCGCTGATTCCTCTTCCGTGGATGCCACCAACATCCACTATTGGTCTTCTTTCAATAAGCAAAGACCAACTATTCTTTTACACCCCTCTTCTCCTTTTTATAGGTTTAGGAGATAACCTTTTACAACCCTCTTTTACAAGGTATCCCTCTCACACCTCCTTTAGAACTCTCTCTAAGCTTTGGGAGGAGGAAACTCAACTTTTTAAGGTTTACAACTTTAGAATCATAGGGTTTTGCTTAATATTTCTAGCTTATCCATGCAGGAATAGCTAGGATATTTATAGGCCCCAAATGGATTCAAATTTGGAGCCCAAAATTCAAACCCTCGAAATTTCAAGGTACGAGTGGTGCCACTGCCTGCACTGGGCGGCAGCCTGACACTGGGCGGTACCACTACCCAGACAGTCTCGAAGACTGAGTCTTGGTGGTACCATCTCCCAAACTAGTGATACCACCGCCTGACATAGTCTTGGAGACTATGCCACAATGGTTTCACCTGTTTGGACCTTTCTCTTAGCCCAACACAGCCCAAACTGTTGAATCTCGTATTTTGATGATGAAACTACTTGATATATGTTTATGATTTAATCTGCGTTTTGAGTGACGCAGGATGCTTTGATCAGGATGAGACAATTAAAGCAGGAAAATCATGTTGTGCCGGAGGAACATGTCAGAAGATTGGACGTCGGGCCGGTGGATCGGTCGACGTATCGACAGAAGGCTTCGGGCCGTGGACTCGGGCATCGGGCCAAGAAGAGCGGGTATTGTGCCAAGGATATCGGAGTTGCGGAGTCAACTGGCCGATTGGGCAATAGGCTACAGGAAAGGACGATGCGCCGAAGAATCGGACGAAGCGTCGAAGGACCAATGACATGCCGGACAACTTGGTTAATTGCTTAGGATTAATTGTCTCGATCGAAGTTTTGTTTTGTTGTGCAGGATTAACTATGATAACGATGAAGACATAAAGCGAAACAAAGTGTTGGAGTCAAGCGCGAAGGATTTGTTGCGAGTTCGAGAGTTCGACGGAAGTCCGAAGGTTCGTCGGGAATGCTACCGGAACTAGCCGAGAATGAGTTGGGAGCTTGCCGAAGGGTTTTTCGGAAGCTCGCCGGAAGGTTCGTTGGAAGTTCGCGGAGCTCGCCGAGAAAGATCGGAGCTTGCCGAAGAAGCTCGTTGGAACTCGCTAAGATCAAATCGTGAAGTCTAGGAGCTTGCCGGGAGTCCGCAGAATGGTTTCCGAGAGTTCATCGGAAGACCGTCGGAAGTTTGCCGGAAGCTCGCCAGAAGAAGTCTTGACTTGCGGACTTTGTAATAGCTTAGAAAATATCTTTAAATTCATAGTTAGCATGTTAATTAGGGTTAGGATTAAGTGTTAATCCTATAACCCAAGTAGGGGCCAATTAGGCCCAAGTTCGGACTGGTTTGGACCAAGTTTGGAGCCAAACCAAGTGAGCTGAAATAGTGAAAGAGGTGCAACCGCCCAGGCTAAGAGGTAGCACCGCCCAGGCTAAGTCTTCCAACGAGGCTGGGAGGTGCAACCTCCCCAGCCAAGAGGTGCAACCGCCCAGGCTATGTCTCCCAGCGAGACTGGGCGGTGCAACCTCCCCAGCCAAGAGGTGCAACCGCCCAGGGCTCAGTCTCCAAGCGAGACTGGGCGGTGCAACCTCCTCTGTCAAGAGGTAGCACCGCCAGAGCTCAAGTTTCGAGCTCTGCCAAGAGGTGCAACCACCGAGCTCGGTCTTCGAGCTCTGGCAGAGAGGAGCAACCTCTCTGGACAGGAGATGCACCGCCCGAGCTCGGTCTTCGAGCTCTGGCAGAGAGGTGCAACCACCTCTGGCAGAGAGGTGCAACCACCTCTGGCAGAGAGGTGCAACCTCTCTGGTCAGGAGATGCACCGCCTGAGCTCGATCTTCGAGCTCTGGCAGAAAGGTGCAACCACCCCTGACAGAGAGATGCATCCGCCCGAGCTCAGTCTTCGAGCTCTGCCAGGCGGTGCAACCTCTCCAGTCAAGAGGTGCAACCGCCTGATCCCGGAATTCCGGGATTTGATCGTTTTGAGCTCGAAATTTGAATTGGGTTGGGGCCTATAAATACCTCACCCATTCAGCACTGAAAAGAGAACAGACCTACACCGAAATCTTGATCTTTTCTGTGATTCTAAGAGCTCAAAAGTGTTGTAAAGCCTTTAAGTCTCCTCCTTCTGTTCTTCAAGTTTTCAGTTGTAAAGTGAGGAGAGAAAGGTCTGTAAAGGTTGTCTCCTGAGCCTGTCAAAAGGAGAGAAACTGTAAAAGGGCAGTTTGGCCTTCGCCCATTGAAGGAAGGCCACTAGTTGACGTCGGCAACCTCGTCGGTGGAGGAAGCCAAAAGTGGAGTAGGTCAAGGCTGACCGAACCACTCTAAATCTCTGGTTTGCGTTTATTTTTGAGCACTATATCATTACTGCAAACCTCCTTCATTACTACTGCTCTCTGCGCTTTCACGAACAAGTTCTAAGTGCTGTTCTTCCGAATCTGCATTCAGACGTAAATTCGTATTTTCGTACATTACAGTTTACGTTTACGTTTGATTCTGCAGAACTGTCTTCCGTGCTTTTACGAACGAGTTTCTTTGCAGTTTACACTTACATTTTGATCCTATTGATAACTGCAAACTGTCCTCTACAATTTTACGAACGAGTTTCAACATTTAGACGTAAAACTGCACTTAGACGTAAATCGGCTTTCCTCGCACAATCATCAGATCTCAGTTCATGTTTACGTCTTGATTTCAACTGCATACTGCCTTCTGCGAGTATACAAACGAGTTTCAAAGTTCAGACGTAAATCTGCGTTTAAAACGTAAATCTGCGTTTAGACGTAAATCTGCGTCTAGACGTAAATCTGCGTTTAGACGTAAATCTGTTTTTTGCAGATTACTTTTTGAGCTGTACAACAGCAGCACATCGTCTTTATACTTCTGCTTAAACTGCTCTTAGACGCAATCTGCGCTAAGACGCAAACTGCGCTTAGACGCAATCTGAGTTTAGACGCAATCTGCATTTAGACGCAAACTGCGTTTAGACGCTAACTGTGTTTAAACGTAAACTGCACTCAATCATAAGTAATCTTAGAATCGGCTTTTGCATCAAAATAGTTTTTATTGAACGAACGCAGCTTTTGGTTTTTAATCGCTGTAAGATTTCCGCTGCACTAATTCACCCCCCCCCTCTTAGTGCTCTCGATCCTAACACAAACTTGGCCCAACTATCCTCTAATTAGGTTGGCCCAATTCTAATCCCTATTATGTGCTAACTATGAATTTTAAGATATTTATTAAGCAAAATAAAGTTCGTAAGTCTAGGTTTCTTCCGACGAGCTTCCGGTGATATTCCGACGAACTTCCGACGATCTCTCAGCAATATTCCAGTGGACTCCTGGAAGGCTCCTGGACTTCATGATGATCTTCTTGGTAAGTTTCGATAAGATTCTTTGGCAAGCTTGGGAACTTCTCGGTTAATTCCAACAAAACTTTCGATGAACGTCCGAATTTTCGACGAACGTCCGAACTTCCGACAAACTCTCGAACTCCCAACTAAATCGCATTCTTGACTCTGAGACTTCATTTTGCTTTATGTCTTGCTATTGTAGTTAATCCTATACATGTAAAAATATACTTTGATCTAGATAATTATTACTAAGCATGAATCATATTGTCCGGCATGTCATTGGTCCATCGATGCTTCGTCCGATTCTTCGACGTATCATCCTCTCTTGCGACCTATTGCCCAATCGGCTAGTTGACCTCAATAACTCTGATATTCTTGGTGTAATTTCTGCTCTTCTTATCCCAATGCCCGAATCTATGGCCAGAAGCCTTTTGTCGATACGTCATCCAATCCTCCGGCTAGACGTCCAATCTTTTGACATGTTCCACTAGCCCAACATGATTCTTCTTGCTTTAATTGTCTCATCCTAATTGAAGCATCCATTGTCACTCATAATGTAGATCAATTTATAAACACTTATTAATTGGTTTCATCATCAAAATCTGATATTCAATAGATTTTTCTTGCTTTAATTATCTCTTCCTGATCGAAGCTTCATGCGTCACTCAAAACACAAATTAAATCATAAATACAATCAATTGGTTTCATCATCAAAATTCGAGATTCAACAGAAAGAGATGTTTTTAATGTGTTATTTCATCCCGATATAGACATGACCAGTGTGAGATTATGTTATTTCTCTACCAAGAACAGGTAGGGCGATTCCCTTCGGGGATTAGTGGGCTGTTAGATGTGACGGTTGGACGGTTCCTCCATCCACTGTTGGGAGGAACGTGTCTCTACTTTGGTGGATAAGGGATACCACTCCATCCACTATTGAGAGTGCGATATATGTTTGCCTCCATCCATTGTTGGGAGAACACAAACTCATCCCGTAGGATAAAGTGTCTCCATCTACTATTGGGGGAGTGCTCTTTCGGGTATTTGATATACGCCAATGGGATGATTGATTTTTTGATCATGTATTCATTTTAAGTTGACTTTTGGGGTTCCTACGGGATGATTGATAAATTTTCTTTGTTTTTTATTTTCAGAGCAATCTCCCTTTAGTATTAAATCGGATTTCAATAGAGAGTGGACCATCCTCTACCGCTTGGTAAAGTCACTTAGATGATTCTTGAAGTTAACATCACTATGTTTACTTTTCTAATTATGATTTGATGAATAAATAAATTATAATAAATATTTATAAATGATGAATAAAGTGATGTTTATCTACTTGGCTTGAATATGTGGAAAGGTATGGAAAAACAAAATCCAGGAAAAAAAAATCCAGGATGTGACTTATTTTTATGGTATCAAAGCATGGTCTAGTGCCTGTAGGTGTTTAAATCCCTTGATTGACTTTGACCAATTATTGTCTTTAACCTACTATAGGAGTAATGGAGCCAATTCCATAGAATAGCAGTCCTATCACTCGGGATGCTCATGGTCGCAATGCTAATGGTCTACACACTCTAAGAGGTGTTCGAGCAAACAATAACATGGAAGTTCTATGCATTGTAGAGCAAACCCAATCCTCACGTACACCTGTCACTGATTATATGCTAGCTTCTCCAACTTCGCGGAATGAACCTCATGCCCCAGCACCCGTTAATGCTCCAGATGACATATACGAAGTCCTCAATGCTATTAGAGGATAACTTGAGCATTAGGAGGAACGAGATGGAGTTATGCAGGGTAGAAATAATACCTTGGATTACTTTAAGAGATTAGGACTACTAATTTTTTAGGGCAAACTAGATACAATCTTTGCTCAACGTTAGATTTGTCAAGTGGAGAAGATATTCGAAGCTATTGAATGTTGGGAAAATTAGAAAGTGTCTTTCACTTCTTTCATTTCGGAAGGGAAGGCAGACACTTGGTGGACCTCAAAAAAGGAGGATGCTAGAGGCTAGAGGTAATGTGGTGACTTGGGAGCAGTTTAAGGATGTATTTTATAAGCAGTTCTTTTCTGATTCAGTTTGCTTTGAGAAACAATAAGAGTTCCTTCGCATCCACCAAGGAAGTAGAACTATAATGGAATATTATCATTATTTTACTGAATTGGCCCAATATCAACGCCGAAGGATTACCCTCGCATGTCGAAGGATTACCCTCAGAAGCAATATCAACGCCGAGCTCCACCCCGAACAGTTGAACAACAACAACTAGGACCTAGAGAGGAAGGTCAAGCGAGAGTCTATGCATTGACCCACCAAGATGTTGAAGCCTCGGGATCTATTATTAAAGGTATCATCACACTATGTGGTATGCCTGCATTTGTGCTTATAGATTTTGGTTCTATGTATTAGGATCGAGTCGGTACTCAGAGGGGGGGGTGAATTAGTACAGCGGATAAAAACATCATCGGTTCAAAATTTTTTCGTTCGATAAAATCCATTTCGGAATGATATTAACTTGAAAGCATGCAGAAGCATAGTCAAAGTAAGAATTCTGTTTGCAAAAAAAGTAAATAGTAAGAAATAAATATAATCCAAATTTTTATAGTGGTTCAGTCATCATGACCTACATCCACTTTGATTCCTCCTTTGTCGAGGCCACCGGCATCCACTAACGATCTTTCTTCAATAGGCAAAGATCAACTACCCTTACAACTCGATTCTCCGTTTGATAGGTTTAGGAAAGAACCTTTACAACCCCCTTCACTCCTCTCTTAAACAAGACTAACACTTAGAGCTTTTAGAGGAGTTCTCACAAGATTACAATAGTGTTTATCTTTTTTTTTGCTCTTTGATTTTGTGTCTATTAACCAGGGATAAGAGGGGTATTTATAGGTCTCAAGTGGATTCAAACTTAGATCCTAAAAGTGTCACATCCCCAATTTTCGGGGTATTGGCGATACCACCACCTGTGCTGGGCGGTACCACCGCTTGTAGCACTACCACTGGACAGTACCACCACCTAGTCTAGTGGTACCACCACTTGACAGAGCTCGGAGACCAAGCTCTAGCGGTACCTGCTTGACAAGGGCGGTACCACCACTTGACAATCTCTCGGAGTTTGTGTTTGGGCGGTACCATTGCCTGACATAGTGTTAGGGACTATGCCACAACGGTTCTACCTGTTGGGTCACTATTTGAGCCTTCCACTTGGCCTAACATAACCCAAACTTGGGCCCAGTTGGCCCTTAATTGAGTTAGCCTAATTAAATTCTAAACCGACTCAATTAGACTCTAAACTAACTCGATCTAGACATAATCAATTATAAGCAAATCCTATGTTGTTCGGCATGTCATTAGTTCTTCCAACGCTTCGTCCGATCTTCCGGTGCTTCGTCCGATCTTCTGACGGTTCGTCTGATCTTTCAACGCATTGTCCTCTCCTTCATCGTATTGCCCAATCAGCATGTTGTTGTTAGGAACGAGTCGGCACTAACAGGGGGGGTGAATTAGTGCAGCGGAAAGATTACATCGGTTTAAAAATCTTCGTTCGATTAAAACCGATTTCGACGAAAACCATTTCGAAGAGATGTTAACTTTGAAATCATATTCATAAGCGTAATGGAAGTAAAGCAAGTAAGTAGTTTGCAGTGAAGGTAAATAACAAGAATAGAAATGCAAACCAAGTTTTTATAGTGGTTCGATCACCGTGACCTACATCCACTCCACCGATTCCCCTTCTGTCGAGGCCACCAGCATCCACTAATGATCTTTCTTTAATAGGCAAATATCAACCTCCTTCTTATTGTTAGTTTGGCAAGTCCTATAGTCCCACATCGGGAAAATCAGACTTGTTGTCTCGTATTGGAACTATAAATAAGGGTATGAGCTTTGAAGTCAGATGCACCACAAGTCGCACCACAAGAGGTACCATAAGTGGCACCACAAGAAAAACCTAAGTGTTTGCTTTGGTTTAAGTCCATACTCAGTTAAATAGTTTGGACTTATAGTTTTGTTTTTCTTATTTAGTATTTTCGGGTGTTTTATGGCCTAGGAACATCTTCCTAAGGCATTTGTAATTGTCCCTCTTTTGCAGTAGTAATTTGCTCCTCTTTCGTCCGTGGATGTAGGTCAAAGTCAATTAACCGAACCACGTATATCTGGTGTTCTGGTGTTCTTGTCTCGCTTTTATTCTTTCTGTTTTATTGTCTTGTTGGGTTGCCAAAATTACCTTGTGGTAAATTTCCTGGGGCTAGCTCTAACAAACTGGTATTAGAGCCTGGTTCTGGGATCTTTTGGCAACGATGACAATAACAAAGATTGTTGTCGAGAAATTCGACAGAAATGTCAACTTCGGCTTGTGGCAACTCAAGATGGAGGCCATTCTGGTTCAAGACGGAGTTGATTTGGTACTATAGGGAGCCGAGAGCATTCCAGATGATATGTCAAAAGAAGAGCTTGCGGGTATGGATAAGAAGGCCCGATCAAGCATCATTCTAAATCTCTCTGACGAGGTTTTACCAGAGGTAGCTACGGAGACTACGACTAAGAGCATGTGGGACAAGCTTAAAGCCTTGTACATGAAGAGGACAGTGGAGAATCGTCTCTACTTGAAGCAGAGTCTGTATATGCTTCGGATGATTGAAGGTACATCTATACTCTCGCATCTTGATAAGTTTGATTCTTTGGTTATGGATTTGGAGAATATAGATGCAAAAATTGATGATGAGGATAAGGCTTTGTTACTCTTGTGTTCTCTTCCCCAATCTTTTAAGCATTTCCGTGATACTTTGATTTATGGAAAAGAAATAGTTTCTTATCAAGAAATTAAATCTGCACTGAAATCTAAGGAGCAGATAGACAGGAATATCACTGGGGAAAGTAGAGAGAATCAAGCTAAGGGTCTGGTTGTTAGGGGGAGAATGGATAAAAGAGAATTTGACAGTAGTAGATCTAAATCTAGATCTAAATCCAGACATAGAAATTTGGAATGCAGATATTGTCATAAAATGGGGCACATTAAATCTGATTGCTTTAAATTGAACAATAAATTAAAGCAAAAGGAAAAATTTGTTGAAAAAACTACTGAATCCGCTGAAGTTAGTGTAGCAACTGATGAGATTGTTGGAAATATTTTTTCTGCTATTGATGACAGGACGAGGTCTAAAAATGAATGAATTTTAGATTCAGGTTGTTCTTATCACATGTGTCCCAATAGGGATTTGTTTTCCACATATGAATCTTGTAATGGTGGAATTGTTTTGATGGGCAATAATGCCGCATGTGATGTTGTTGGTAGAGGTACAATCCGAATTAAAATGCATGATGGTATTGTGAGGACGCTCACTAATGTTAGACATGTTCCTGATTTAAAAAAGAATCTCATCTCTTTAGGCACCCTAGAGGCCCTTGGGTGTAAATACACAGCTGAAGGTGGAGTTATGAAAGTTTCTAGAAGTGCCCTTATTGTTATGAAAGCTTGTAGGTCTGATAGCTTATATATTCTGCAGGGAACTACTGTCACAGGTTCGGTTGCAGTTTCGTCATCATCATTGTCTGATTCTGACATCACCAAATTATGGCATATGCGTTTGGGTCATATGAGCGAAAAAGGTTTGAGCATATTGAGCAAAAGGGGTCTACTTTGCGGACAGAGTACTAGGCCACTTGATTTTTGTGAACACTGCATTTTTGGAAAGCAGAAAAGAGTCAGCTTCACTTCTCCGGCAGTTCACAAAACGAAAGGTACTCTTGACTATATTCATTCAGACCTTTGGGGTCCAGCTCATGTTCAATCTAAGGGTGGTGCCAGGTATATGTTGACTTTCATTGACGATTATTCCAGGAAAGTTTGGGTTTATTTTCTGAAGCATAAAAATGATGTGTTTCTAACATTTAAACAATGGAAGGCTTTGATTGAGAAACAAACAGGTAAACAGATTAAGCGGCTTCGAATAGATAATGGCATGGAATTTTTTGAAGGTGATTTTGAAGAATTCTGCAAAAATGAAGGAATCGTTCGGCATCGCACTGTTAGGATAACGCCTCAGCAAAATGGTGTGGCCGAACGTATGAACAGAACACTCTTGGAGAGAGCAAGGTGTATGATCTCAAATGTAGGGTTAACAAAGGACTTTTGGGCAGAGGCGATTAATATGGCCTGTTATGTTGTCAACCGCGCTCCTTCTGCAGCACTTAACTTTAAAACTCCGGAGGAAGTTTGGTCAGGTACTCCTGTTGATTATTCTGATTTAAAAATTTTTGGGTGTCCAGCATACATGCATGTAAATGAAGGAAAATTAGAGCCTCGGGCTAAAAAGTGTATTTTCCTTGGGTATGCTTCTGGGGTGAAAGGATACAGATTATGGTGTTCTGATCCCAAATCCCCAAAATTTATAATCAGTAGAGATGTTACTTTTGATGAATTATTTATGTTATCTTCCAAAGAGGATTCTACTAGTTGTACAAATGATTGTGCGCAGAAGCAGGTGGAGCTTGAGATTGGTAGTTCAGATTCTTTTAAGTCGAACTCTTCTACTCAAAGAATGCCAGTAGGTGGTCCCGAGTCTACTGACGCAGATGATCCAGAGGAAGAGCAATATTCCATAGCCAAGGATAGACCACGGAGAAATATTCGACCACCACAAATATATGCAAATTTGGTTGCATATGCTTTGTCTGTTGCAGAAGAGACAAGTGAAGTTGGTGAGCCTACTTCCTACTCAGATGCAGTTTCTTGTGATAATTCCGCTAAGTGGTTGATTGCGATGAATGAAGAAATTGAGTCTCTCTATCGGAATAGAACTTAGGATCTTGTGAAGCCGCCTTCGGGTAAAAAAATTGTTGGATGCAAATGGGATATCATTGCTAAGGGAAAGGTCCTTGTTAAGAAAATTCATACGAAGGACAATCCATCTGATATGTTTACGAAGCCTCTTCCGGTTTACAAGTTCAAGCAGTGCTTGGACTTGGTTGGTGTTCATTGTTGGTGATTGCCCGTTGGGGCTTTTATGAAGAAAGTGGAGCAAGTTTTGTTGGGACATGCCAATGTGGAGATTTGTTAGTTTGGCAAGTCCTATAGTCCCACATCGGGAAAATCAGACTTGTTGTCTCGTATTGGAACTATAAATAAGGGTCTGAGCTTTGAAGTCAGATGCACCACAAGTCGCACCACAAGAGGTACCATAAGTGGCACTACAAGAAAAACCTAAGTGTTTGTTTGGTTTAAGTCCATACTCAGTTAAATAGTTTGGACTTATAGTTTGGTTTTTCTTGTTTAGTATTTTCGGGTATTTTATGGCCTAGGAACATCTTCTTAAGGCATTTGTAATTGTCCCTCTTTTGCAGTAGTAATTTGCTCCTCTTTCGTCCGTGGATGTAGGTCAAAGTCAATTGACCGAACCACGTATATCTGGTGTTCTGGTGTTCTTGTCTCGCTTTTATTCTTTCTGTTTTATTGTCTTGTTGGGTTGCCAAAATTACCTTGTGGTAAATTTCCTAGGGCTAGCTCTAACACTTATAACTCGATATTCCTTTTGTAAGCTCAGGATAGAACATTTACACCCCCTATTTACAAAGCTTCCCTCACACTCTCCCTTAGAATGGTCTCTAAACTTTAGGAGGAGGGACTCTATACTTTATAAGGGTTTTTAACTCTAGAAACATAGAGTTTTTGTTCACTTTTCTTGCTTATCCATGCAGGAATAGCTAGCATATTTATAGACCCCAAATGGCTTTAAAAATGGAGTCAAAATTCAAATCCCCTAAAATTTTAGGGTACGGGCAGTACCACTGCCTGCAGCCTAACACTGGATGGTACCACCGTCCAGTCTGGCAGTACCACCACTTAGAAGACTGTGTCTGGGTGGTGCCATCGCCTAGACTGGTAGTACCACCGTCTAACATAGTCTTGGAGACTGTGCCACGACGGTTTCACCTATTTGGTCACTATTTGGGCCTTTCTCTTGGCTCAACACAGCCTAAACTTGGGCCCAACTGTCCCCTAATTGGGTTGACCCAATTCTAATCTCAATTATATGCTAACTATGAATTTTAAGATATTTACTAAGCTAAATAAGTCCATAAGTCTAGGTTTCTTTCTAGCGAGCTTTCGGCGATCTTTCGGTAAACTTCTGATGATCTCTCGGCAATGTTCCAGTAGACTCCCAGCAAGTTCCTAGACTTCATGATGATCTTCTTGGTGAGTTTTAATGAGCTTCTTCGGCAAGCTCCTGGACTTTTTGGTTAATTCCAGCAGAAATTCTGATGAACGTCCGGTCTTCTAACGAACTCTCGAACTCCCAACGAAATCGCGTCATTGACTTCGAGACTTCATTTTTCTTTATGCCTTGTTATCGCAGTTAATCCTGCACATATAAAACTTACTTTGATCTACACAATTAATACTAAGCTAATCAAATATTGTCTGGCATATCATTGGTTCATTGACGCCTCATCCGATTGTTCGACTCATCGTCCTCTCTTGTGGCCTATTCCCCAATCGGCCAGTTGACCTCCACAACTCCAATTTTCTTGACGCAATATATGCTCTTCTTGGCCCAATTCTCAAACTCATGGCCCGAAGCCTTATATCGATACATCGACCGATCCTTCGGCTCGACGTCCAATTTTCTAACATGTTTTTCTCCGGCCCAACATGATTCTTCTTGCTTTAATTGTCTCTCCCTGATCGAAGCATCCTGTGTCACTCAAAACACAGATTAAATCATAAACACTATCAATTGGTTTTATCATCAAAATCTGAGATTCAACAGTTGTCTTCTCGTAATATCTGATTTTCTTAGCGCAATTTCCTATCTTCTTGGCCCGATGCTTGAATTCACAGACGGGAAGTCTTCTGCTAACATGTCGACCGATATTTTAGCCCGACGTCCAATCTTCTGACATATTTGCTCTGGCCCAACATTTGATTCTTCCTGCTTTAATCGATTTGCCTTTTCTGATCGAAGCTAGTCCCGCGTCACTTAAATACACATTAAATCATAAACATAATTAATTAATTTCAGCATCAAAATATGAGATTCAATAATCTCCCTGTTGTTTATGATGACAACCAATTGATGATGGAGTTAACCTTAACCCCCCCTATCAATATGACATATGTGAGATGAACCTTGAATTCAAAATAAATTTAAGTCAAGGAAATTTTAATCATTAATCCAAGCAACATGTCATCATAAAATCATGCATAATCAAAATTTCAATACATCATCCATGCATAATCATTATCATAACTTCTCCCCCTTTGTCATCAATAAAAAGGAGAAATGCATCCAGCAAGTTTTTGATATATAATTTCAAATCATTGCATTATAAACATAATCATCATACAAGCTAGTAATTTTCTTTCTCTTTTGAGAAATGAAATATAGACTATTTTTTTGCATCTTCTTGAAATGTGTAACTTAGCATGTTGAATCTCGGATTTTGATGATGAAACTAATTGATTGTGTTTAAATGTTTGACTACATTTTGAGTGATACAGGTCTACTCGATCAGGATTAGACAATTAACGCAGGAGGAATTGACGTTGCGTCGGAGGAGATCACGTCAGGATATTGGATGGCAGAAGGCTTCGGGCGTCGGGCATCGGGCCAAGAGCAGAATTGCGCTAAGGATATCGGCGTTGTGGAGGTCAACCGCCGATTGTGCAACAAGCCGCAAGAGAGGATGATGCGCCGAAGAATCGGACGAAACGCCAACCAATGACGTGCCGAGCAACAGAATGTCAATTCGCTTTATAATAATTGTCTAGATCGGAGTAAAGTTTTGGTTTGTGTGTGCAGGATTAACTACGATAACGATGAAGACATAAAGCGAAACAAAGTGCTGGAGTCAAGCGCGAAGGATTCGTTGGGAGTTCGAGAGTTCGACGGAAGTCCGAAGGTTCGTCGGGAATGCTGCCGGAACTAGCCGAGAATGAGTAGGGAGCTTGCCGAAGGGTTTTTCGGAAGCTCGCCGGAAGGTTCGTTGGAAGTTCGCGGAGCTCGCCGAGAAAGATCGGAGCTTACCAAAGAAGCTCGTTGGAACTCGCCAAGATCAAATCGTGAAGTCTAGGAGCTTGCCGGGAGTCCGCAGAATGGTTTCCGAGAGTTTATCGGAAGACCGTCGGAAGTTCGCTGGAAGCTCGCCGGAAGAAGTCTTGACTTGCGGACTTTGTAATAGCTTAGAAAATGTCTTTAAATTCATAGTTAGCACGTTAATTAGGGTTAGGATTAGGTGTTAATCCTATAACCCAAGTAGGGGCCAATTGGGCCCAAGTTCGGACTAGTTTGGGGCAAGATTGAAGTCTAACTAGTGGGCTGAAAACACTGTAGGCTGTGGCACCGCCTGGGCTGGGCGGTGGCACCGCCCAGTGCCCGAGAGCTAGGCGGTGACACCTCCTGGCTGGGCGGTGGCACCGCTTGGTTGGGCGGTGGCACCTCCAGCAGCGGGAACCCAAAGAGAATTCAAATTTTGAAGCCCAAATTTGAATCCTCTTGAGGCCTATAAATACCCCTCAAATCTCAGCTGAGAGAACAACTTTTTGAGCAGCAAGTGTTTGAGAGAAAGGCATTAGAAAAGTCCTAGCTAATCTTGTTTTCATTTTGCTAGTGTTCACCTCCTTCATTCTTGCTAAAAATTTGTAAGAGAGTGAACCGCTTGTAAAGAGTTGTAAGAGGGGTATTTACCCTTCCCTTTCAAGAGATTTGCTAGTGGAAGGTGGGAGCCTCATCGAAGAGGGGCCTCGCAAGTGGATGTAGGTCATTTGACCGAACCACTCTAAATCGGCGTAATCTCTGGTTTGCATTTCATTATTGTCATTTACATTACTGCAAATCTTCTTACTGCTTTAGTTCCTTATTACCCTTGTTGCGCAACTTTAAGAATACGCTTTCAAGTTAAACTTTTCAAGTTCTGTTATTATCGTACGAAAAATTTGTCGAAATCAACGTTTTAATCAGCTGCACTAATTCACCCCCCCCTCTTAGTGCCGCTTCGATCCTAACAATTGGTATCAGAGCCACGTTTTTCTACCTTGGTTTAACACCCAAATAGAAATGGCTCTTTACGGCTTTCAAGAGGGTCACTCTCTCATTTGTCCTCCCTTTTTCAATGGGACGGACTACACTTATTGGAAAACTCGAATGAGAGTTTTCTTACTTTCTTTGGATTTGAATTTATGGCACATAGTCGAAAATGGATTTGAAATGTCTTCTCTCCCAATGAATCATTGGAATGATTTGGAGAAGAAGATGTTTTCTCTAAATGCAAAGGCTATGAATGCCTTATATTGTGCACTTGACAAAAATGAATTTAATCGTGTTTCGATGTGTGACTCGGCTTTTGATATTTGGAGAACTCTAGAGGTCACTCATGAAGGCACTAGCCGAGTGAAAGAGTCCAAAATCAATATTCTTGTGCATTCTTACGAACTTTTTCGGATGAAACCAAGTGAGTCCATCGGAGACATGTACACCCGGTTCACGGATGTCATCAATGGACTCAAAGCTCTTGGTAAAAGTTTTTCTAATTTTGAACTAGTCACTAAAATCTTAAGATCCCTTCCAAAAATTTGGGATCCAAAAGTTACGGCCATTCAAGAGGCCAAGGACCTTAAAACATTCCCTCTCGAAGAACTTATTGGGTCTCTAATGACCTACGAAATGAACAATGTGACAAAAAAGAAACTCGAGAACAACCTTCCAAATGATAGGAAGGATTTGGGACATAGAACACATGAATACCACTCGAGCATAAGCTCAAGTGATGGTGAACTTAAACTACAAATGAAACAAAAATTAAAAAGCAAAAAGAATGGAACTACTTGCTTTGAACGCAAGAAGAACAAAAGTTGGGATGAATTGAGCTCTTCCGAAGACGAGGAGAAAATCAAGAAAGGCGAGGTGGCAAACTATGCCTCACCCTCTTACAACAATGAGGTAATCAAAATCCCACTAATTTATTTCGATATTACATAATACTTTCTTGAGTTATTTTTAATTTAGTTTAGGATTAATTTTCTTGAAAATTGCATGTGTTATGTTAATGCAGTAAAATGTTAGATATAAATTTAATGCTTATACACCTAGTAAGATTAATCTTATATATGTGATTGAGAAGAAAGAATTTGTATTTTGACGATTTCCATATTGATTTTCAATGACGATGCATGACTTTTGAATGGAAGGCTTGATGATTTTTTTTTTGAACCTTGTCTTTGGTTTTCAAACATGATGTATGGTTTTGACATATGAACAAAATTTGAGCATGCTAAGATAAAGTTAATCATATAAATTAAAACTAAAGAAGTTTTAGTTATCTATAAGAATCATTCAAAATTATGCTCAATAAAAATGCAAAATGATGGAATGAAAATATTAAATGTTTTAATACCATTTTATGCATGAGATTTTAAAAGTTATACATAATGATCTTGATGGTTGTTATGAAGAAATTTGTTTTTCGATCCTAAATGATTGATGATATATATATATTTTTTGGCACAAAAAGGACAAAGGCATATGAAACAACTAAATAGATAAAAGTATTTTTCTTGAAAATTCTTGGTTTGATGAATCTATTTTATCATCTTTTTATGAATATCTTGAAAATGATTTTGATTTGATGATTTGAATTTGAATGAGCTTTATCTTGATTTTTCGAGATTTATAACTTGAGATTTACTCTATAAAAATCAAGATCTTGTATCCTCAATGTTCCTTTTTAGCATCTATTATCCAAATGAATTATGATTGGTATCATTGCTATATTTCTTCTTATCATGCACTAAAGAGAAAATTTTTCTAAATAAATCGTGATATTTCGGAACCACAATTCTTTTTATGATTCATAATGAATTGAGAAATTTTATATGCTTGAATTAATATCTTATTCTAAGATTGAATGAATTTTATCTATATCATGATCTCCTAAGATTTTTTATTGATTATTTAAGAGGAGATTTTTCAAAACAAAACGTGTCTTCTATTATTATCTTTTCATGATATGATTTTCATGCAATTCCTTGTACTCATGAAATATTTATCTCATCACCCAATAACTCTTCTTGATATTCCTTATGTGATAAAACAAAATAATGCATGAAATTCAAATAAGAAGTTAATGATCATGCATGATAGGATGTAATGAATTTTGACATTTAGATACTATCATTTGAATAACTATGATCATGTTGCCAAAATGATTTATCATGAATGCTTGAATATCATGTATGATATGCCGATATTGATGATTTATTTATTTGTATCATGCATGAAAAATAAAAGATATAGTTTTGAAATTGTGCATGTTCGAATTTGAAAATATGATGATGCATAATGATTAAATTGTGCAATGAAAATATTAAACATTTTGAAACCATGTTTTAGTGTCATGCATAATGATCATGCTTAATAAATTTCGAAATTATGGATGATGAATCTTTTACGATTTATGGATCATTGATTTTTACCATAATGAAAGTACCTTATTGATTTTTATTGTAATAAATCTTACTCTTTCGGTTTTAAACATGATAAATGTTTTTATTTGGTATAAATGAAACAAAATCATATGTTTTGAAATAATCGAAAAGAGGATAACATTCTTGAAAATTATTTTGCTCAATCTTATTGATTTTGATGAATCCATTTGTATCATCTTTGTGAATCTCTTGGATTTTGATAATGATTTTGATGATTTAAATTTGAATAATTTTTTATTGAAATCATGATCTTGATCTCTTGAAATTCATAACATGAAATCCTTTATGAATCAACATTTTCTTTTCTATTTAAAAGGAGATTTGTCGAAATGTTTCATAGTCTTTTAGTATTCATAATCTTGACAATTATGTTTTGAAACTTTATGTAAACCAAGAATGTTCATCATGATTCTCTCTTTGAATATTTAAAGAGGAGAATTTTCTAGATGGTTCATGATTTTGATGATTGAATATTTGATATGCATGAATTGAGATCTTGCTCTCCTACCACTCTTTTTGCTATTCACCAAAAGGAAGACTAATTCTAGTAAACCATGATATGCTATATGAATTTTATTGTATTCATGAAGTAAGATCTCATCACTAATTTTTGTTTATATTCCTTCATGTGATGATATGAAAGTATGAAACACTTATGATATGATTTTTTATACAATTCCATGTATTCGTGAAATATTAATCTCATCACCCAATTAATTCCTCTTGATACTCCTAATGTGATGAAGTGAAATTATGCATGAAATACAAATGGGGATAAGTTTTTGGTAGGATATAATTTGACAAATTGATACCATCATGATATGAAACATTTATGATTTGCAATGATATATGCAATACTTGTGCTTTCTAATTATGATGTGATGTATTACATATGATGTAAATCATGATTTAAAATACTATGAGTTGTCGCTAAAATGATGTATTATAAATATTGATTTAATGTTTTGTATCATGAATACTCTAAATGATGAATATTTGGTATCATGATCAAAATGTTGACAAATAGTTAAAAATTTTAGTATCATGTATGATATCCTTATAATGTTGATCGATTTATTCAATATCATGCATGAATGAATATAAGGTTTTTGAAAATGTGCATATTCTAATTTGAAAATATGATGATGCACAATTAAGATTGATACTTACCTTTGTCATAATTGATGTAATGGGTCTTCCCTTCTTTTTGACAATGACAAAGGGGGAGATAGCTTGCTTGCACAAGTCAAGAAGATGCAAAAACTTGATTGCTTGCTTGCCTATCTTAAGTAGCAAAGATTGCTAACTTGCTTATTTCAAGAAGCAAAAGTTGTCTTCTTGAACATCATTATCTTGCCCATCTCAAGAAGCAAGACTTGCAACCTGCACATTGCAATAGGAAGTAAGAATCGATAGCTTACACACTTCAACAAGAAAGCTATCTTGTATTTGCTTTTGAAATTTTTACTAGCTTGTATGTTACAAAACTTGCTCACTTTTTCAAATACTTTGCTAGCTTGCACTTTGTAAAGGAAGCAAAAATAACACTTCTCAAAAGAGAAGAAAAACTTACTGTCTTGAACATCTTTAATATGCTAGCTAGCATGATGTACAATTTGCTATTTTGAATATTACAAAGAAATACTATCATGCACATTGCAAAGAAAAGCAAAGTGCAATCTTGCACAAGAAGCAAGTGTTGAATTGCCATGATTGAACTTAAGAATCTTGCTATAATTTTGTGCTTATATGTTGTGATGAAAATCTAGCTTTATGTTGCAAAAACTTGCATATCTTTTAAAATAGCTAGAGCTACTTCTCCTTTTTGTTGATGACATAGGGGGAGAAGTATATTGATGACTTCATGCATTGAATTAAATATTTTATATATTTACATGATAGTTTAAATGTTTTTCATAACATGTGATGAATGTTACTTGGATTTGGGATAATCCAAGTGTTTTATCAATGGCATATTGATAGGGGGAGTTTAGTTAAACTCCGGGAAGTTAAGGTTAACTCCGTTAGTCATCAATTAGTTGTCATCATCAAAAAGGGGGAGATTGTTGAATCTCGGATTTTGATGATGAAACTAATTGATTGTGTTTAAATGTTTGACTACATTTTGAGTGATACAGGTCTACTCGATCAGGATTAGACAATTAACGCAGGAGGAATTGACGTTGCGTCGGAGGAGATCACGTCAGGATATTGGATGGCAGAAGGCTTCGGGCGTCGGGCATCGGGCCAAGAGCGGAATTGCGCCAAGGATATCGGCGTTGTGGAGGTCAACCGCCGATTGGGCAACAAGCCGCAAGAGAGGATGATGCGCCGAAGAATCGGACGAAGCGCCAACCAATGACGTGCCGAGCAACAGAATGTCAATTCGCTTTATAATAATTGTCTAGATCGGAGTAAAGTTTTGGTTTGTGTGTGCAGGATTAACTACGATAACGATGAAGACATAAAGCGAAACAAAGTGCTGGAGTCAAGCGCGAAGGATTCGTTGGGAGTTCGAGAGTTCGACGGAAGTCCGAAGGTTCGTCGGGAATGCTGCCGGAACTAGCCGAGAATGAGTAGGGAGCTTGCCGAAGGGTTTTTCGGAAGCTCGCCGGAAGGTTCGTTGGAAGTTCGCGGAGCTCGCCGAGAAAGATCGGAGCTTACCAAAGAAGCTCGTTGGAACTCGCCAAGATCAAATCGTGAAGTCTAGGAGCTTGCCGGGAGTCCGCAGAATGGTTTCCGAGAGTTTATCGGAAGACCGTCGGAAGTTCGCTGGAAGCTCGCCGGAAGAAGTCTTGACTTGCGGACTTTGTAATAGCTTAGAAAATATCTTTAAATTCGTAGTTAGCACGTTAATTAGGGTTAGGATTAGGTGTTAATCCTATAACCCAAGTAGGGGCCAATTGGGCCCAAGTTCGGACTAGTTTGGGGCAAGATTGAAGTCTAACTAGTGGGCTGAAAACACTGTAGGCGGTGGCACCGCCTGGGCTGGGCGGTGGCACCGCCCAGTGCCCGAGAGCTAGGCGGTGACACCTCCTGGCTGGGCGGTGGCACCGCCCAGCACCCGAGCACTGGGCGGTGGCACCGCTTGGTTGGGCAGTGGCACCTCCAGTAGCGGGAACCCAAAGAGAATTCAAATTTTGAAGCCCAAATTTGAATCCTCTTGAGGCCTATAAATACCCCTCAAATCTCAGCTGAGAGAACAACTTTTTGAGCAGCAAGTGTTTGAGAGAAAGGCATTAGAAAATTCCTAGCTAATCTTGTTTTCATTTTGCTCGTGTTCACCTCCTTCATTCTTGCTAAAAATTTGTAAGAGAGTGAACCGCTTGTAAAGAGTTGTAAGAGGGGTATTTACCCTTCCCTTTCAAGAGATTTGCTAGTGGAAGGTGGGAGCCTCATCGAAGAGGGGCCTCGCAAGTGGATGTAGGTCATTTGACCGAACCACTCTAAATCGGCGTAATCTCTGGTTTGCATTTCATTATTGTCATTTACATTACTGCAAATCTTCTTACTACTTTAGTTCCTTATTACCCTTGTTGCGCAACTTTAAGAATACGCTTTCAAGTTAAACTTTTCAAGTTCCGTTCTTATCGTACGAAAAATTTGTCGAAATCAACGTTTTAATCAGCTGCACTAATTCACCCCCCCCTCTTAGTGCCGCTTCGATCCTAACATAGCAAACATTACTTTTCTTAAGATTTACAATATAGCACTTCTTGCTTCTCTTTGAGATGAGCAAGCTAGCAAGTTTGCCTCTTTTCATGATGTACGTGCTAGTAATTCATTCCCCCCTTTTTGTAACATCCTATTAGTCCCACATCAGAAGTGGACAATGTGTATGATTAGCTTATATGGGCCTGATGAGTGTATTATGTTAACTCCCGCTTAAGCATTTTGATCCTTGGTTGAAGGACCAAAATGGAGTTATTGGCCAATTAGCTCATCAGACTCGGGTCATGACATTTGGTATCAAAGCCGACCTAGCATTTGGGCAGGGTGAGAGGGCTTGAGTAGGAAATTAGTACAATAGTGCAATTCATTTTCCTTTACTTCAATGGTCAAAAGACCATATATCATTTTTGACAAGTTTCTTTTGTAAATAGAAAGCATGATAGGAAACAATCTTGATTCAAAAAGAAGGCTTAAGTCATAAAAATCAAGAAGTCAAGATCATGTTTCGAAAAATTTATAAGTAGAATTTATGTATTTGGGAGATTTAACATATCTAAGTTTATCATTTAAGCTAGCAAATTTGGTTCTCTTGAGATGCTAGCTATTTTCTTTTCCCATTTTGTCTTTGTAAACAAGCAAGAAGAAGGGAAGAACATATTAGTATAAATGTTCAAGTCATCACAAAAAAGATTAATTTGGTGATGAGATATACAATTTATGAATATAAAGGAATATCATTAATAAATCATGACATGAAAGATATTAATATCAAATCATGAATGCCACAAGACATGATTTATTTCAATAAATATCTTCTTTTATAAATAGCACAGAGAAACATAGGAGATCAAATGATATAATATCTTGATTCATACATAAGAAATCTTCAGTTGTAAATCTCGAAAAATCAAGATATAGCTCATTCAAATTCAAATCATCAAATCAAAATTATTTTCAAGAGATTCAAATAAATAGATTCATCAATCCTCTAAAAAAAAAATCAATAAGATAGAGAAATTTTTTTTTAATAAAAATACTTTCCTCTTTTTAGTTGTTTCAATTTAAATGATTTGATTTCTTACAAGCATGCCAAAGTTTTTATGCCAAATCAAAATATGCATCAACGTTTAAAACTGAAAAATAAATTTCATCATCAAAATCACCATGACAAAAATTATAACATATTAAACATAAGGCTTCTTTAAATAAGAGATTTAATTTATCATTTTAATGATAATACATTTTCCTTTTTATATATTTCATTTTATGTGATTGATTTCATATAAGTATGCTCAAGTTTTTTGTATGAAAATCATCCATCATGTTTAAAACCAAAAAACAATCTTTATCACGAAAAATCATCAAGATAAACATTTAAGCATTCATAGAAGCAATCTTATTTGGTATACAAGCAATACATTTTTAACATTTTTATTCTTTTATCATAAAACATGTAATTGTCATGATCATTTTTCAAAATAACTAGAAAAAGAAGCATGATATATTTTTTATAATTTTTTATTTTTAATTTTTATTTTTACTAACTAATTTAAAAATAACTCATGAAAATGCATCAAGTAATTTTAAAATAAAGTAAAGGAGTTTTGTTTGAGTTGTTTACCTCATTGTCGAGAGTCATCAATGTGAAGTTCACCACTTCGTCTTCATCAATTTGCTCTATTGAATCTCGTATTTTGATGATGAAACTACTTGATATATGTTTATGATTTAATATGCGTTTTGAGTGACGCAGGATGCCTCGATCAGGATGAGACAATTAAAGAAGGAAAACATGTTGTGCCAGAGGAACATGTCAGAAGATTGGACGTCGGGCCGGTGGATCGGTCGACGTATCGACAAAAGGCTTCGGGCCATGGACTCGAGCATCGGGCCAAGAAGAGCGGGTATTGTGCCAAGGATATCGGAGTTGCGGAGCCAACTGGCCGATTGGGCAATAGGCCGCAGGAAAGGATGATGCGCCGAAGAATCGGACGAAGCGTCGAGGGACCAATGACATGCCAGACAACTTGGTTAATTGCAAAGGATTAATTGTCTCGATCGAAGTTTTTGTTTTGAGTGTGCAGGATTAACTACGATGAAGAAAGACATGCAGCAGGAGTTGCGCCGGAGTCAAAACAATGATCACGTTGGGAGTTCAAGAGTTCTACGGAAGTTCGGACGGTCGTCGGAGGTTCTACGGGAACAAATCCGAGAAGTCAGGAGCTTGCCAAAGAAGCTCGTCGGAACTCGCCAAGTGTATCGTCGCAAGTCCAGGAGTTTGCCGGAAGTCCGCAGGAGAATCACCGAGGGTTCATCGGATGATCGACGGAAGTTCACCGGAAACTCGCCGGAAGATGCGATTGACGCACCGGAGCAAGCTGCAGAAATTGTCTTAGGATTTATCGTAGTTAGCACAATGATTAAGTTGGTAATGGGAGGTGGTCCCATTGGCTTAATCTTGGGGCAATTGGGCCCCTGAAAGACCCAATTTGGGCCGAATGGATCTACCCATTCGGACCCTGATTACTGTAGGAGGTGCAACCGCCCAAGCCAGGAGGTGCAACCGCCTGGGCTAAGTCTCCCAGAGAGATTGGGCGGTGCAACCGCCCCAGCCAGGAGGTGCAACCGCCTGGGCTCAGTCTCCAAGCGAGACTGGGCGGTGCAACCTCTCCTGACAGGAGGTAGCACCGCTTGAGCTCGGTCTTCGAGCTCTGGCAGGCGGTGCAACCGCTTGAGCTCAGTCTTCGAGCTCTGGCAGGAGGTGCAACCGCCCCTGACAGGAGGTGGCACCGCCCAGAGGCTCAGTCTTCGAGCTCTGCCAGGCGGTGCAACCGCTCCAGTCAGGAGGTGCAACCGCCTGATCCCGGAATTCCGAGAATTGACAGTTTTGAGCTCCAAATTTGAACTGGGTTGGGGCCTATAAATACCCCACCCATTCAGCACTGAAACAATACAGACACACACCGAAATCTTGATCTTTTTCTATGATTCTTAGAGCTCAAAATTGTTGTAAAGGCCAAAAGTTCTTCTCCCTCTTTTCTTCCAAGTTCTGAGTTGTAAAGAGAGGAGAGAAAATTCTGTAAGGGTTGTCTCCTAAGCCCGTCAAAAGGAGTGAAACTGTAAAAGGGTGGTTGGCCTTCGCCTATTGAAGGAAGGCCTCTAGTTGACGTCGGTGACCTCGTCAGTGGAGGAAGCCAAAAGTGGAGTAGGTCAAGATTGACCGAACCACTCTAAATCTCGGTTTGCATTTACTTTGAGCATATTATCTTTACTGCAAACCTCCTCTGAAGCTTACTGCCTTCTGCACTTTTACGATCGGGTTTCAACCTTTTACTTTTCGAATCTGCGTTTAGACGTAAATCTGCCTTTTTCGTACGATCATCATATTTCAGATTGCGTTTATGTTTTGAGCTTTACCATAACTACAAACAGCCTTCATACTCTTGCTTAAACTGCATCTTGCCTAATCAAGTGATTTACAAATCAGCATTTAGACGTAAATCAGTTTCTTCGTACGAACGTCGGATTTCAGTTTGCACCTATATTCTGGTTTTCATCATAGATGCAAACTGCCTAGATTAACTTTAATATCATCTTGCTTAGAATCGGATTTTACACAGAAATCGTTTTTATCATTTGAACGCAGTTTCGTTTTAATCGCAGAAAGTTTACCGCTGCACTAATTCACCCCCCCTCTTAGTGCTCTCGATCCTAACATGCTCCTTATCTTCGGATGAACTCGTTTCGTCCCAAACCACATTGAGTATTTTCTTCTTCTTTTGTAGCTTCTACTTTTTAGGTTCATTTTTATTTTTTAATTCTTATTTAAAGAATTTTTTAACTTTTATTATTAAGAGGTCAAGATCATCATGATCATCATTATCACCATCACTTGAGTTTTCTCTCAAGTGGTCTTCTTTGTTCTAAGTGTCAAATCCTTCTTGTTCTTTAGAAGGTAGTTCTCATGTTTATTTTGTGCATCATATGCCTTACACGTCATTTCATAGGTCATTAATGACCGATAAGTTCTTTAATCGGAAAATTATTTAAGTTCTTTGATTCTTGTATTGCCATTATTTTCGAATCCTAACTTTTAGAAAGTGATCGTAAAATTTTATTAACAAGTTTAAAATTTGAAAAACTTTTGCCAAGAGCTTTTAAACTATTAACGACATCCGTAAAATGAGTGTACATGTCACCAATAGTTTCGCTTGGCTTCATACGAAATAACTCGAAATCATGCATCAAAAGATTGACTTAGACTCTTTAACTCTTTTCATGCCTTCGTGAGTGATTTTGAGTGTGTGCCAAATGTCAAAAGTCATTTCACAAGTAGAAACCTAATTGAATTCATTTTTGTCTAAGGTGTAAAATAGAGCATTCATAGCTCTAGCATTTAAAGAAAAAGTTTTCTTCTCTAAATCATTCCATTTGTTCATTAGAGTAGAAGACTTTTGAAAATCGCTTTCGACAATATTCCATAAATTTAAATCCATAGAAAGCAAGAAAACTCTCATTCGAGTTTTCCAATAAGTGTAATCTGTCCCATTGAGCATGGGAGGACGAATGATAGAAAAGCCCTCTTGAAAGCCAAAAAGAGCTATTTTTCTTTGGTGTTAAACTAAAGGAGAAAAACATGGCTCTGATACCAACTGTTAGGATCGAGTTGGCAATAGGGGGGGTGGGGGGTGAATTAGTACAGCGGATAAAAACGTCGTCGGTTTAAAATTTCTTCGTTCGATAAAATCCATTTCAGAAAGATATTAACTTGAAAGCATGTAGAAGCATAGTCTATTGAATCTCAGATTTTGATGATGAAACCAATTGATAGGGTTTATGATTTGACCCATATTTTGAGTGATGCAGGATGCTTCGATCAAGGAGAGACAATTAAAGTAGGACGAATCATGTTGGGCCGGAGAAAAATATGTCAAAAGATTGGACGTCGAGCCGGAGGATCGGTCGACGTATCGATAGAATGCTTCAAGCCATGAGTTCAAGCATCGGGCCAAGAAGAGCAGATATTGTGCCAAGGAAATCGGAGTTACAGAGGTTAACTAGCCGATTGGGCAATAGGCCGCAAGAGAGGATGATACGTCGAAGAATCGGACGAAGCGTCAATGAACCAATGACATGCCAAGACAACATTAGATTAGCTTAGTAATAATTGTCTAGGTCGAAGTATGTTTTATTTGTGCAGGATTAACTATAATAGTGATCAAGGTATAAAGCAAAATGAAGTCCCGGAGTCAAGAATGAGATTTCGTTGGGAGTTCGACAGTTCGTCAGAAGTACAAAAGTTCATCGGAAGTTTTATCGGAATTGACTGAGAAGTTCAGGAGCTTGCCGAAGAAGCTCGTCGGAGCTCACCAAAAAAATTGTCGAGAAGTCTAGGAGCTTGCTAGGAGTCCATTGGAACATTGCCAAGAGATCGTCGGAAGTTCACCGGAAGATCGTCGGAAGCTCGCTGGAAGAAACCTAGACTTATGTACTTGTTTAGCTTAGTAAATGTCTTGAATTTCATAGTTAGCACATAATTGGGATTAGAATTAGGCCAACCCAATTAGAGGCTAGTTGGGCCCATGTATGGACTATGTTGGGCCCAATGAAAGGCCCACATAGTGACCCAACGAGTGGCACCATGTACCGTCAGTTTGGGTGGTGGTACCACCAGTCTGGGCGATGGTACCGCCTAGACACAGCCTCCAAGAGACTGTCAAGTGGTGGTACCACCCAATGTCAGGCTGCAAGTGGTGGTACTGCCCAATGCAGGTGGTGATACCGCTTATACCCTAGAAACCTAGGATGAGACATTTTTAAGCTCCAAGTTTGAATCAACTTGAGGCCTATAAAATCCCCTCTCATCCCTGGTTAAAACACACAAGTACAAAGAGTTTAAAAGTGAGAAAACGCTGTAGTAATCACTTGAGAAATCCTCTCATCTAAGTTCTAAGTTTAGAATTTTGTTTAGGGAGGAGTGTGTGCTTGTAAAGGTTGTCTCCTAAATCTATGAAAAAGGAGTAAAGGATTGTAAAAGGGTAGTTGGTTTTCACCCATTGAAGGAAGACCAACAGTGGATGTCAGTGGCCTCGACGAAAAAGGAATCGGTGGAATGGATGTAGGTCATGACGACCGAACCACTATAAAAATCTGGTTTGTAATTCTTTTGAGCAATTTACTTCAACTACAAACTGTCTTCTTATCACTTGCTATACTCTTCCATATGCTTTCAATTTAAGCATCTTTACAAAACGGGTTTTATTGTACGAAAGATTTTCAAACCGACGTAATTTTACCGTTGCACTAATTCACCCCCCTCTTAGTGCCGACTCGTTCCTAACATAGTCAAAGTAAGAATACTATTTGTAATAAAAGTAAATAGCAAGAAATAAATACAAACCAGATTTTATAGTAGTTCGGTCATCGTTATTAGGATCCACACTAAGAGAGGGGGCGTGAATTAGTACAGCGGAAAACTTTTACGATTTCAATAAACTTATTTCGATTAAAGCCGATTCAACAAGAATGGTTTTAACTCAATCCTTTTTAGAAGAACTTTGAACTTGAAACTGTTAGGATCGGAGTGGCACTAAGAGGGGGGGTGAATTAGTGTAGTGGATTAAAACGTTGGTTTCGACAAATCTTTCATACAATAAAAATCGAACTTTAAAAGCTTAACTTGAACGTTTGTTCGTGAAGGTGTGCAACAAAGGTAATGAGGAAATAAAGCACGTAAGAAGGTTTGTAGTAATGTAAATAGCAATAAGAAAATGCAAACCAGAGATCACGCCAATTTTAAAGTGGTTCGGTCAAATGACCTACATTCACTTGCGAGGCCCTCTTCGACGAAGGGGAAGGACAAATACCCCTCTTACAACCTTTTACAAGCGGTTCACACTCTTACAAATTTTCAGCAAGAAAGAAGGAGTTGAACACTCTAGCAAATTAAAAATAAGACTTGCTAAGACTTTTCTAAGACCTTTTTCTCAATCTAGTGCTTCTCAAAAAGTTGTATTCTCAGCTGAGAATTGAGGGGTATTTATAGGCCTTAAGAGGATTCAAATTTGAGCTCCAAAATTTGAATTCTCTTTGGTTCCCGATGCTGGCGGTGCCACCGCCTGTCAGTGGCGGTGCCACCGCCTGTCAGTGTCTGACACTGACAGTATACTGGCGGTGCCACCGCCTAGCCAAGTGGTGCCATCGCTTGGTTCTCGGGTTCTAGGCGGTGCCATCGCCTATACTATTTCAGCTCACTGGTTGGGCTCCAAACTTGGCCCAAATCAGTCCGAACTCGGGCCTAATTGGCCCGTACTTGAGTTATAGGATTAATACTTAATCCTAACCCTAATTAACGTGCTAACTACGAATTTAAAGACATTTCCTAAGCTATTACAAAGTCCGCAAGTCAATACTTTTTCCGATTAGCTTCCAGCGAACTTCCGACGGTCTTTCGACGAACTCTCGGAAACCATTCTACGGACTCCCGGCAAGCTCCTAGACTTCACGATTTGATCTTGGCGAGTTCCAATGAGCTTCTTCGGCAAGCTTCGATCTTTCTCGGCGAGCTCCGCGAACTTCCAACAAACCTTCAGGTGAGCTTCCGAAAATCCCTTCGGCAAGCTCCCTACTCATTCTCGGCTAGTTCCGGCAGCATTCCCAGTGAACCTTTGGACTTTCGTCGAACTCTCGATCTCACAACAAATCCTTCGCGCTTGACTCCGACACTTTGTTTTGCTTTATGTCTTCGTCGTTATCGTAGTTAATCCTGCACACATAAGCCAAAACTCTACTCCAATCTAGATAATTATTAAATCGCGAATTGACATTCTGTTGCCCGGCACATCATTGGTTGGCGCTTCGTCCGATTCTTCGGTGCTTCGTCCGATTCTTCAACGCATCGTCCTCTCTTGTGGCTTGTTGCTCAATCGACGGTTGACCTCCTCAACCCCGATATCCTTGGCGCAATTCCGCTCTTAGCCCGATGCCCGACGTCCGAAGCCTTCTGCCATCCAATATCCTAACGTGATCTCCTCCGGCGCAACGTCAATTCCTCCTACGTTAACTGTCTAAACCTGATCGAGTAGACCTGCATCACTCAAAATGCAGTTAAACATATAAACACAATCAATTAGTTTCATCATCAAAATCCGAGATTCAACAATCTCCCCCTTTTTTGTGATGACAACTAATTGATGACTAACGGAGTTAACCTTAACTCCCCGGAGTTTAACCAAACTCCCCCTATCAATATGTCATTGATAGAACACTTGGATTATCCCAAATCCAAGTAACTTTCATCACATGTTATGAAAAATATTTAAACCATCATGCAAATATATATATAATATTCAATTCAATGCATGAAGTCATCAATATACTTCTCCCCCTATGTCATCAACAAAAAGGAGAAGTAGCTCTACTCTTATGTGTTTAGAGATAAAAAGTTCCATACATTGCATGAAGAACATAGTATCAAATTTTATCGTCATGTAATCTAGAAATTAAAAATGTGTAAGTTTAGCATGTTTGCTTTTCTTGAGATAACAACTATTTGCTTCTCTTTTAGACTACAAGCTAACAATTTTCATGATATGCAAGTTGCAAGCTAGCAAATTTTTGCTTCCTTTGCAATGTTTGAGCTAGCAATTTTGCTTCCGTAACAAGTTAGCATGTTTTGTATTTTGAGATAGGCAAGATAGTACATTTGCTTTTTTTTTGAGATAGCAACTCTTGAGATAGTGATCTTAGCAAATTTTACATCATGCAAGGTAGCAAATTTTTGTGATGTTCAAGATAGTAAGTTCTTTTTCTCTTTTGAGAAGTGCTATTTTCGCTTCCTTTACAAAGTGCAAGCTAGCAAAGTGTTTGAAAAAGTGATCAAGTTTTGCAACATACAAGTTGGCAAAAATTTCGAAAGCAAATACAAGATAGCTTTCTTGTTGAAATGTGTAAGCTATCGATTCTTGCTTCCTATTGTAATGTGCAGGTTGCAAGTCTTGCTTCTTGAGATAGGCAAGATAGTGATGTTCAAGAAGACAACTTTTGCTTCTTGAAATAAGCAAGTTAGCAATCTTTGCTACTTAAGATAGGCAAGCTAGCAATCAAGTTTTTGCATCTTCTTGACTTGTGCAAGCTAGCTATCTCCTCCTTTGTCATTGTCAAAAAGAAGGGAAGACCCTTTACATCAATTATGACAAAGGTAAGTATCAATCTTATTTATGCATCATCATATTTTCAAATTAGAATATACACATTTTCAAAAACCTTATATTCATTCATGCACGATATTGAATAAATCAATCAACATTGTGAGGATATCATACATGATACTAAAATTTTTAACTATTTGTCAACATTTTGATCATGATACCAAACATTCATCATTTAGAGTATTCATGATACAAAACATTAAATCAATATTTATAATACATCATTTTAGCAACAACTCATAGTATTTTAAATCATGATTTACATCATATGTAATACATCACATCATAATTAGAAAGCACAAGTATTGCATACATCATTGCAAATCATAAATGTTTCATGATGGTATCAATTTGTCAAATTATATCCTATCATGCATGATCAAAACTTCTCCCCATTTATATTTCATGCATAATTTCACTTCATCACATTAGGAGTATCAAGAGGAATTAATTGGGTGATGAGATAAATATTTCACGAATACATGGAATTGTATAAAAAATCATATCATAAGTGTTTCATACATTCATATCATCACATAAAGGAATATAAACAAAAATTAGTGATGAGATATTACTTCATGAATACAATAAAATTCATATAGCATATCATGGTTTATTAGAATTAGTCTTCCTTTTGGTGAATAGCAAAAAGAATAGTAGGAGAGTAAGATCTCAATTCATGTACATCAAATATTCAATCATCAAAATCATGATTCATCTAGAACGTTCTCCTCTTTAAATATTCAAAGAGAGAATCATGATGAACATTCTTGGGTTACATAAAGTTTCAAAACATAATTATCAAGACCATGAATACTAAAAGACTATGAAACATTTCGACAAATCTCCTTTTTAAATAGAAAACAATCTTGATTCATAAAGGATTTCATGTTATAAATTTCAAGAGATCAAGATCATGATTTCGATAAAAATTTATTCAATTTAAATCATCAAAATCATTATCAAAATCCAAGAGATTCACAAAGATGATACAAATGGATTCATCAAAATCAATAAGATTGAGCAAAATAATTTTCAAGAATGTTTTCCTCTTTTCGATTGTTTCAAAATATATGATTTTGTTTCATTTATGCCAAATAAAAACATGTATCATGTTTAAAACCGAAAGAGTTTTATTTCAACAAAGATGTACTTTCATTATGGTAAAAATCAATAATCCATAAATCATAAGATTCATCATGCATAATTTCGAGATTCATTATGGTAAAAATCAATATGCATGACACTAAAACATGGTTTCAAAATGTTTAATATTTTTATTACATAATTTCATCATTATGCATCATTATATATAACTTTACAATGTCATGCATAAAATCATCAAATCATAGTATTAAAATATTGATATTTTCATTACAACTTTATGCATCATTAAGTATATAATTGTCAAGCATGACACTTCACTATTTCATATAAGCATGCCTATTTCATTTATGTCAAATCAAAAAATATATCATTTTTTAAAGTCACTTTTATGTCAAATCAAAAAAATGCATCTGATCATTATGCATTACTTCAAATCAAACATGATTTCATTTATTTTCAAAATATTTATCATGATAGAGCATATAAGCCAAAAAAATTATTAAACATAAAGCATATTCATCAATGATGGTTTCATTGAGTATAAAGTATTTTCAACCAAAATCATTTGTTATTTGTTGTAGTCATACATTTTTCTTTTTAGATGAATCTATCTTTTCATGCTTAGTTTGCATACAAAAGCCGTGGATCATTTTCGAAAGCAACTTTCATCATGATATAAATCGATAATCCATAAATTGTAAAAGAACATTGTGGAAATCATCAATAATCAATAAACTATAAATTACCCAAAACTCATCATCATCATGCATAGCTTCAAAAAATAAATTTATTAGGCATGATATCATATTTTATAAGGCATTTTTAATCAAAATCATTTTGTTTATCATATACATACAATTTTCATGATTATTTTCAAAATTACTAGAATGATAAGCATGATTTCTAATTTTTTTTATTTTCATGTATTTAATCCTAAACTAAATTAAAAATAACTCATGAAAAGTATTATGTAATTTCAAAATAATTCAAGAGAGTTGAGTTACTTACCTTGTAGTCGAAGCTCGTCAAAGCCCAATTCGCCGTTTCACCTTTGGAAGTTTTTGATTCATCCTTGGTTGCCTTCCTCTTCTTTGGCCTCTTCCTTCGTTCAAGTTCATTGTTTATTTTAGATTTTTTTTAATAAACTTATTAAGATTTAGTGTTCGAAGGTTAAGTTCATCATTGTTCTTTGGAAGGTGATTTTGTTCATCATATTCATCATGTGTTTTGTGCACCATTTCATATGTCATCAACGAACTAATTAGTTCTTCAAGTGAAAAAATATTTAAATCTTTTGTTTCTTGTATTGCGGTTATTTTAAGATCCCACCTTTTTGGAAGGGATCTTAAGATCTTGCTTACGAGATCAAAATTCGAAAAAGATTTACTAAGAACTCTTAGATTATTGACGACATCCGTGAAACGGGTGTACATGTCGCCTATAGTCTCGCTTGGTTGCATTTGAAAAAACTCAAAATCATGCAATAAAATATTAACTTTCGAGTCTCTGACTCTACTAGTTCCCTCGTGCGTGATTTCAAGTGTTCGCCAAATATCAAAAGTCGTTTCGCACGTAGAAATCCGATTGAACTCATTTTTGTCCAAAGCGCAAAATAAGGCATTTATAGCCTTTGCGTTTAAAGAAAAATATTTCTTCTCCAAATCCGACCATTCGTTAATCGGTTTAGAGGGAAGTTGAAAACCGTTTTCAACGATATTCCATAAATCCAAATTCATAGAAATCAAGAAAACTCTCATTCGAGTTTTCCAATAAGTGTAGTCCAATCCGTTAAACAACGGTGGACGAAAAACTGATAAGCCCTCTTGAAAGCCATGAAGAGCCATTTCTCTCGTGTGTAAATCCGAAATGAGAAATACCGGGCTTTGATACCAATTGTTAGGATCGGAGCGACACTAAGAGGAGGGGGGGGGGGTGAATTAGTGTAGGGATTAAAACATTGGTTTCGACAAATCTTTCATACAATAAAAACCGAACTTGAAAAGCTTAACTTGAATGCGTGTTCGTGAAGGTATGTAGCAAAGGTAATGAGGAAATAAAGCACGTAAGAAGGTTTGCAGTAATATAAATAGCAATAAGAAAATGCAAACCAGAGATCACGCCAATTTTAAAGTGGTTCGGTCAAATGACCTACATCCACTTGCGAGGCCCTCTTCGATGAGGCTCCCACCTTCCACTAGCAAATCTCTTGAAGGGGAAGGACAAATACCCCTCTTACAACCTTTTACAAGCGGTTCACACTCTTACAAATTTTCAGCAAGAAAGAAAAAGGTGAACACTCTAGCAAATTGAAAATAAGACTTGCTAAGACTTTTCTAAGACCTTTTTCTCAATCTATTGCTTCTCAAAAAGTTGTATTCTCAGTTGAGAATTGAGGGGTATTTATAGGCCTCAAGAGGATTCAAATTTGGGCTCCAAAATTTGAATTCTCTTTGGTTCCCGATGCTGGCGGTGCCACCGCCTGTCAGTGTCTGACACTGACAATGTACAGGCGGTGCCACCGCCTGGCTCTCGGGTGCTGGGTGGTGCTACCGCTTGGTTCTCGGGTTCTAGGTGGTGCCACCACCTAATCTGGCGGTGCCACCGCCTACACTATTTCAGCTCACTAGTTGGGCTCCAAACTTGGCCCAAACCAGTCCGAACTCGGGCCCAATTGGCCCTTACTTGAGTTATAGGATTAACACCTAATCCTAACCCTAATTAACATGCTAACTATAAATTTAAAGATATTTTCTAAGCTATTACAAAGTCCGCAAGTCAAGACTTTTTCCGGCGAGCTTCCGGCGAACTTCCGACGGTCTTCCGACGAACTCTCGGAAACCATTCTACGGACTCCCGGCAAGCTCCTAGACTTCACGATTTGATCTTGGCGAGTTCCAATAAGCTTCTTCGGCAAACTCTGATCTTTCTCAGTGAGCTCCGCGAACTTCCAATGAACCTTCCGGCGAGCTTCCGAAAAACCCTTCGGCAAGCTCCCTACTCATTCTCGGCTAGTTCCGGCAGCCTTCCCGACGAACCTTCGGACTTTCATCGAACTCTCGAACTCACAACAAAATATTTACGTCAAAGCGTAAGTAGACGTAGTTAAGGCATAGTAAGGAGGAGAGGCAGTTTGCTATAAAGGAAAGTTGCTCAAAGTAAATGCAAACCGAGTTTTTAGAGTAGTTCGGTCAACGTGACCTACATCCACTATCGGCTTCCTCCTCCGATGAGGTCACCGGCGTCCACTAGAGGCCTTCGAGTCATAGCTTTTATCCTTTTGCCAGGCTTAAGAGACAACCCTTACAAGTTTCACTCCTCTCTTGAATGATTTCAACACTTAGAAAGAAGGAGGAGAACTCTAGCTTTTACAACACTTTAAGGCCTCAAAAACTCAAGAGAATGTCAGGGGGTTTTTATAGGCCCCAATGAGTTCAAAAATGGAGCCTAATAGTGTCCATTCCTAGATTTCCGAGGTCCTAGTGGTACCACCGCCATTACTAGGTGGTACTATCATCCGTCATCGGGCACTGGGCGGTACTACCGCTCAGTCTGGGTGTTACCACTATTTGACAAAGCTCGAAGACCGAGCTCTAGCGGTACCATCGCTTGACAGGAGTGGTACCACCACTGGTAGCAATAACTACTTGCCGTACTACTGCCTAATAGGGGCGGTACCACCATCTAGAATTCCTGGGAGACTGAGTCTCCCAAGCGGTGCCACCATCGGCCCTGGCAGTGCCACCGTTGGCCAGGAATTCAGGGGCCCAATGGGCTATTCCATTCGGCCCAATTTGCGTATGTTAAGGGCCCAGTTGGCCCCTAATTAAGTTAGTAGGATTATCTCCCAATCCTAACTTAATCTATACTTTAACTATGACAATTAAGACATAATTACTGCAATTTATGTTCCGGTGCGTCAATTGATTCTTCCGGCATACTTCCGGTGAACATCCAACGAACTCTCGGCGATGCTCTAACAAACTCCCGGCAAGCTCCTGGACTTTGCGACGATCTTCTTAGCGAGTTCTGACGAGTTTCTATAGCAAGCTCCTAGATTTCTCGGTTAGTTCCCCTAAAACTTCCAACAAACGGCTGGACTTCCAACAAACTCTCGAACTCCCAACGTGATCTTAATCTTGACTCCGACATAACACCTGCTACATGTCTTACTGCCATCGTAGTTAATCCTGCACACTTTTCTCAACATATAGATTAGATAAACAAATAAAATTGACTTCATCATCAAAATCCGAGATTCAACAATCTCTCCTTTTTTTATGATAACAATCAATTGATGACGGAGTTAACCTTAACTCCCCCTATCTATATGTCATACTTAAGAAAAGTCATTCTTGAATTCAAAGCCTTTGAATTCAAGAGATATATTGATAAGTTAAGTTCATTTAAACTTATCAATACACCCATCATGATTCCTATCATGATGTACCTTTCTGAAATTGATATCAATCATAGCAATACATTTTCAAGTCTTATATTTCAAATATGAAGGATAACAATCATAGCAATTCATTTTATGACAAGATATCAATTTGTAATATTTTAAATTAAGCTCTAGATATCTTATCATAATGCAAACATTTCAAGTGTAAAATTATATATATTTATCATCAATTTGCCACATATTTCTCCCCCTTTGTCATCAATAAAAAGGAGAACGATTCTACAATATATGTAATTGTGATAAAAATTCATGTCATTTTTCAACTTGTAAAGAAATTCATACCAATTATTTTCAAACATTGATGACATGATATCATTCATTAACTTCTTTCCTTTTACTTATCAACAAAACTTTGCATGAAGAAGGAAAGAAGGAAGGTAAAAACCATTGAGAACCAACTTTAAATGAAGTTAAAAATGGTAAGAGAATTTCATTAAATCATGCTTCATTTTTTACAAGGATCAAGATATACATGTGAAATTAAATCCTTGCAAGTGTTCATCTAAAAAAAAATTCTTCCTTCATCAAGAAGGAATTCATGTGAAAGAATCATTATATCAAATCCATTTCTCAATTAAAAATTCATAAGAGATAAATCCATGAGAGATGCATTTGTCAATGACTTCTATGTATCAAAAATAGACTTGATATGGCATAGACTCATGAAAGCTCCATTCAAGAAATATATTAAGCGAAAGATAGTCCGGAAAGAAAATATGCATCAAATTTATGTATTTATAAAGTGTTTTGTTATAGCTTTTTATCACTACTTGCATGAGGCAAAATAATTAGTGCTTTGTAGTACTCAAAGATTAAGAATCCGATGTATGATTAAAACTTTTTAATATTCAATCATAATCATGAAAGTAAACATGATATTGCATCAATGTATGATAACATGCTCATGAAACTATTAGCATCAAGGTACAAAATTTTCAATTTCAAAGTAAACATGTTATTGAAGTACAAAACCTTATCATCTTGTAAAATTTGTATCATAAAATTTAAGTGATTGATTAATGAATCAAGAAAAGTCCGAAAATGAAATTTAACAAATTCATTCATTTAGACATATTAACATTCCTAATTCTCTTCTAATAAAATCAAATTTTTATTCACTTAAAGGCTTTATAAAAATATCGGCTAATCGATGTTTTGTATCAATAAATTCTAGGATTATATCATGATTAGTGATATGATCTCATATAAAGTGATGCCTAATGTCAATATGTTTTGTTCTAGAGTGTTGAATGTGATTCTTTGTTAAATATATTGCACTTTTGTTATCATATTTTATGAGGATCTTTTTAAGATGAATCCTATAATCCTCTAAAGTGTTTTTCATCCACACAACTTGTGCATAGCATGCACTAGCTGCAATGTATTCAACTTCGATTGTAGATAGTGCAACCAAGTTTTATTTCTTGGATGACTAAGAAACAAGTGCGTGTCCTAAAAACTGACATGTTTCAGATATGCTTTTTCTATCTAATCTACATCCAGCAAAATCCGCATCAGCATAAGCAATTAGCTCAAAATTTTCAAATTTTGGATACCATAATCCTAGATTTGTGGTTCCTTTAAGATAACTAAGTATTATCTTAACTGCTTTAAGATGAGATATCTTAAGATTAGATTGAAACATAGCACAAAGTCCTACACTAAACATGATATCTGGTCTTGTTGCTGTGAGATATAGTAGACTTTCTATCATACCCCTATAGGCTTTTTGATCAAAGCTTTCTCCACTTTCATCAATTTCTAACTTAGTGGAAATGCTCATAGGAGTGTTGATAGCCTTTGAGCTATCCATATTAAACCTCTTTAGCAAATCTAAAGTGTATTTTGTTTGTCTAAGAAAAATGTCATTACTTAATTGTTTGATTTATAAGCCTAAAAAGAAGGTTAATTCTCCCATTAAACTCATTTCAAATTTAAGATTCATACTTTTAACAAATGATTCACAAAGAAATTTATTTGTGGAACCGAAAATAATATCATCAACATAAATTTGAACAATAAGAAAATTATTTTCAAATTTTTTGATAAATAATGTAGTATTGACCTTACCTTTAGAGAAATTATTTTCAATAAAAAATAAAGTAAGTCTCTCATACCAAGCCCTTGGGGCTTGTTTTAAACCATTGAAAGCTTTAGTCAATTTAAACACATGATTAGGGAGACTATCATTCTCAAATCCGAGAGGTTGTTCAACATAAACTTCTTCGAAAATAAAGCCATTAAGAAAAGCACTTTTAACATCCATTTGAAAAAACTTAAAATTATTACTACTAGCATAGGCAAGGAGCATTCTTATAGCTTCTAATCGAGCCACAGGAGCGAAGGTTTGTTTGTAATCGATACCTTCTTCTTGGTTGAAACCTTTGGCCACTAATCTAACCTTATTTCTAACCACGATACCAGATTCATCTTACCTATTTCTAAAGACCCATTTAGTACAATAACTAAATGGTTATTTGGCCTAGAAACAAGCTTCCATACCTCATTTCTCTTAAATTGATTTAACTCATCTTGCATGGTGATAATCTATAAATCATCTTTTATGGCTTCGTCAATACATTTAGGTTCCATTTGAGAGAGAAAAGCAGCGTTGGGAAGAACGTGTTTGAACCCCTTTGGATATGTCTCATATGAATAGCTCCTTAGGATGAGCATCTACATACTTCCAATCCTTGGGTAAGGATGTTTCGGAAGTGGATGCATCCAAGTTACTAGTTGGAGAAGTGGTTTTGTTTAAATTTAAAGTATCAAAATTAACATCATCATCAAAATTATTTTTCTTAATTTCGAAAACCTCATTAAAAACAACATGAATGGATTCTTCTATAATCAAGGTTCTTTTATTAAAGATACAAAATGCTTTAGAAATCGAAGAATAGCCAATAAAAATTCTTTCATCGGATTTAGCATCAAATTTTCCTAAGGCATCTTTTTTATTCAAGATAAAATACTTATACCCAAAATCTTTAAAATATGAAACATTAGGTTTTTTGTTGTTCCACAACTCATAAGGAGTTTTGGTGAGTAAGGGTCTTACTAGAACTCTATTCATGATATAGCATGCCGTGTTTACGGCTTCGACCCAAAAATATTTGGGTAGGCTATGTTCATTCAATATAGTTCTTGTCATTTCTTGTAAATTTCTATTCTTTCTTTCTACTACTCCATTTTGTTGAGGATTTCTTGGAGTAAAGAAGTTGCGGTTGTATCCATTAGATTCACAAAATTTTTGGAAATCATGGTTATAAAATTCACCACTGTGATCACTTCAAATTAACAAAATTATAAAATCCTTTTCATTTTGAACACGTTTACAAAACTTAGACAAATACTCAAAGCATTCAATTTTGTGTGCTAAAAAATAAGTCCATGTGTATCTACTATAATCATCTATAATAACAAAAGCGTATTTACTATCTCTTAGGCTTGATGTAGAAATTAGTCCGAACAAGTCCATATGGATCAATTGCAAAGGTCTAGATGTGCTTATTTGATTCTTAAGTTTAAAGCTACTTTTTATTTGTTTTCCTAATTGACAAGCATCACACACATTATCTTTGACGAACTTGATATGAGGAATTCCTCTTATAAGTTCTTTAGATGAAATTTGGGTGATTAGTTTTATACTAGCATGACCTAATCTCCTATGCCAAAGCCAAGCATCATCATTCAAAACCGAAAAACACATTTCATTACAAAGATCATTAATGTCAATGGTGTATAAGTTATTTTATTTTAATACAATCATAGATATATTTTTGTGTGGTTTTTCAATAATGCAAACATTAGATTTAAATTTAACAATATATCCTTTATCACATAATTGACTAATACTTAAGAGGTTATGTTTTAAACCATCAACTAACTAAACATCTTCAATAAAGAAGTTGGATTTGTTACCTATGGTTCTTTTGCCAATGATTTTACCCTTGTTGTTGTCTCCTAATGTGACATATCTTTCATCTATGCTAGTGAGCTTAGAGAATTGAGATGAATCTCCGGTCATATGCCTTGAGCATCCATTATTAAGGTACTATCTCATGGTTTACGTTTCTACAAAAGAGGATGATTTTTAGGTATTCATTTGACCTTGGGTGCCTCAAAATTCGATCTAAATTGCTTATCATGTTGCATTGAATTTTTTACGGTTCCTTTAGGAACCCATATCAATTTGTGTGGACTAACCTTTTTAAATGGACAATGATAAGCTTTATGTTCACGTTTGCAACAAAAGTTGCATTTGTTTTGGGGTGCAATATGGAAGATAGGGCCTTTAACGAAGGTGGTTGGATTATGGTGAGAGATACTAACAAATCCTATTCCTCCTTTCCTATGAACGTGACCCTTGATGGCAAGGATCATATTCAAGGACTTGCTACATACCTCAAATTTCTTCAAGGTGTCCTTGAGTAGCAAGTTTTCCTTTTGAAGTATTTCTAAATCATGACATTTCATACATGGAGCTAAGCTATCATTATGCTCAATTTTTAATTTATCAAAATTACTAACAAGAGTATCATGCTCCTTTTTTAATAATTTATATTTTTTACTAATTATTTTGTATTCATCAAATAAATCATAAAAAGCATTTAATAATTCATCAAATGATAAATTTGCATCAATTGAACTTGATACCTCCTCTCCAATGGCCATTAGTGCATAATGAGCAACTTGCTCGGTGTTGGGCTCCTCTTCTTCGGATACGCTTAAGTCATCACATGTTGCTTTAAGCACCTCCTTCTTCGGTGTCCTCTTCTTGGCTTAGGGACATTCACTCTTGTAGTGTCCCGGTTTCTTGCATTCGTAGCAAATTACTTGATCTTTCTTGGATTCAAATTTATTTTTAGTTACATTTTTAGATTTCTTTTTTAATATTTTTTTTGAATTTTCTTGTTAAAAGTGCCAAGTCATCATCAAAGTCCTCATCACTTGAGTTTTCTCTCAAGTGGTATTCTTGTGTTCTCAGTACCATGTCCTTCCTGCTCTTTGGAAAGGTGTCCTCAAGCTCTTCATGAGCTTTGCATGTAATTTCATAGGTTATTAGCGACCCAATTAGTTCTTCAAGAGGAAAGTTATTTAAATCTTTGGCCTCTTGAATGGCCGTGACTTTAGGGTCTCAACTCTCTGAAAGGGATTTTAAAACTTTATTAACGAGCTCAAAATCTAAAAAACTTTTACCAAGTCCTTTTAGACCATTAACGACATCCGTAAAACGGGTGTACATGTCGCTAATGGTCTCACACGGTTTTATTCGAAATAATTCATAAGAATGTACTAAAAGGTTGATTTTTGACTCTTTCACTCTACTAGTGCCTTCGTGAGTCACTTCGAGTATGTGCCTAATATCAAAAGCTATTTTATAAATTGAAACTCGATTGAACTCATTTTTATCTAGAGCACAAAACAAGGCATTCATAGCCTTAGCATTTAAAGCGAAAGTCTTTTTCTCCAATTAATTCCAATCAATCATTGGAAGAGAAGACTTTTGAAATCTATTTTCTACAATATTCCAAAGCTCAAAATCCATAGAAATTAGGAAGATTCTCATTCTAGTCTTCTAATAGGTGTAATTCGTCCCATTGAACATGGGCGAACATGTAATTGAGTGACCCTATTGGTTTCCGGCAAATGTCATCTCTCTTGAGTTTTAATCCAACTGAGAGTAAACCTCGCTCTGATACCAATTATTAGGATCAAGAGAGCACTAAGAGGGGGGGGGGGGGTGAATTAGTGCAGCGGAAAACTTTTACGATTTCAATAAACTTATTTCGATTAAAGCTGATTCAACAAGAATGGTTTCAACTCAATCCTTTTCGGAAGAACTTTGAACTTGAAACCTTTCCTGAAAGAGCAAGAAAAGATGAAGGTGATTTGCAGCAAAGTAAAGTACACAAATAAAAAGCGTCGATTTTATACGGTCTTCGTACGATTAAAGCCGATCTCGAAAAATATTTACATCAAAGCATAAGTAGACGTAGTTAAGGCATAGTAAGGAGGAGAGGCAGTTTGCTATAAAGAAAAGTTGCTCAAAGTAAATGCAAACCAAGATTTTAGAGTGGTTCGGTCAACGTGACCTACATCCACTATCGGCTTCCTCCTTTGACGATGTCATTGGCGTCCACTAGAGGCCTTCCTTCAATAGGCGAAGGCCAACCACCCTTTTACAGCTTTTCTCCTTTTGTCGGACTTAGGAGACAACCCTTACAAGTTTCACTTCTCTCTTGAATGATCTCAACACTTAGAAAGGAGGATAACTCTAGCTTTTACAACATTTTAAGGCCTCAAAGACTCAAGAGAATGTCAAGTTTTCGTTGCCCTTTCATGCAGGAAAGGGTGGGGTTTTTATAGGCCTCAATGAGTTTAAAAATGGAGCCTAAAAGTGTCCATTCTCGGATTTCTAGGGTCCTAGTGGTACCGCCACCATTACTGGGTGGTACTACCGTCTATCATCGAGCACTGGGCGATACTACCGCTCAGTCTAGGCGGTACCACCGCTTGACAGAGCTCAAAGACTAAGCTTTGGTAATACCATCGCCTGACAAGGGCGGTACCACCACTGGCAACAATAACTGCCGACGGTACTACCGCCTGACAAGGGCGGTACCACCGCCTAGAATTCCTAGGAGACCGAGTCTCCCAAGCAGTGCCACTGCTGGCCAAGAATTCAGGAGCCAAATGGGCTGTTCCATTCGACCCAATTTGGGCCTGTTAAGGACCCAGTTGGCCCCTAATTAAGTTAGTGGGATTACCTCCCAATCTGAACTTAATCTATATTCTAACTACGACAATTAAGACATCATTACTGCAATTCGTTTTCCGGTGCGTTAATCGCTTCTTCCGGCGAGCTTCCGGCATACTTCCGGCGAACATCTAACGAACTCTCGACGATGCTCTAGTGGACTCCCGACAAGCTCTTGGACTTTGCGACGATCTTCTTGGCGAGTTTCGATGAGTTTCTATGGCAAGCTTCTAGACTTCTCGACTGGTTCCCACAGAACTTCCGACGAATGTCCAAACTTCTGACGAACTCTCGAACTCCCAACGTAATCGTGATCTTGACTCCGGCATAACACTTGTTATATGTCTTATTGCCATCATAGTTAATCCTGTATACTTTTCTCAACATATAGATTAGATAAACAAATGACAATTGATTTCATCATCAAAATCTGAGATTCAATAGTCGTAACCTACATCCACTCTGATTCCTCCTCCGTCGAGGCCACCGGCATCCACTAACGATCTTCCTTCAATTGGCAAAGATCAACTACCCTTACAACTCAATTCTCCATTTGATAGGTTCAGGAGAGAACCTTTACAACCCCTTTCACTCCTCTCTTAAACAAGACTAACACTTAAAGCTTTTAGAGGAGTTCTCACAAGATTACAACATAGTTTATCTTCATTTTTTCTCTTCAATCTTATGTTTGTTAACTAGAGATGAGAGGGGTATTTATAGGTCTTGAGTGGATTCAAACTTAGAGCCTAAAAGTGTCTCATCCCCGATTTTTAAGATACTAGCAGTACCACCGCCTATGTTGGGCGGTACCATCACATGTAGCACTGACACTAAGTGGTACTACCACCCAATCTGGCAGTACCACTGCCTAACAGAGCTCGAAGACCGAGCTATGGCGGTACCACTGCTTGACAGTCTCTTAAAGACTGTGTTTGGGCGGTACCATTGCCTAACATAATCTCGGAGACTGTGCCACGACGGTTCCACTTGTTGGGTCACTATTTAGGCTTTCCACTTGGCCCAACACAGCCCAAAGTTGGGCCCAGTTGGCTTCTAATTGAGTTGGCCTACTTACATTCTAAACCGACTCAATAAGACTCTAAACTAACTCGATCTAGACATAATTGATTACAAGTGAATCCTATGTTGTCCGGCATATCATTGGTTCTTCTGGCGCTTCGTTTGATCTTTCGACGCATCATCCTCTCCTTCGGCATATTGCCCAATCAGCATGTTATCTTCTCGCAACATCCGATCTCCTTGGTGTAATATCCGATCTTCTTGGCCCGATGCCCAAATTGATGGACGAAAGCCTTATGCCGATACGTCGACCGATCCTTCGGCTCAACGTCCAATCTTCTGAAATGTTTGCTTCGGCCCAACGTTTGATTCCTCATACTTTAATTGATTTACCTTTTCTGATCGAAGCTAGTCCTACGTCACTTAAATGCACATTAAATCATAAACACTATTAATTGGTTTCATCATCAAAATCCAAGATTCAACACTACGTATTATTTTATATCACCTTATTTTGTTATAAAATTACATAGGAATTGTGAGATAATGAGTAATGCATTAATGGTAGTAATACCAGTTGAAAACTCTTTGATAGTTGGTCAGATATATAGAAACTATGTTATTACTATTGAAAGTCACGATTTACTAGTAGATCTTATTCTATTAGAATTTCAAGATTTCGATACTATCTTGGGTATGGACTGGCTTTCAGCATATCATGCAAGTGTTGATTATTCCCAAAAGATTGTTACTTTCTCACCCCTAGATTAACCACCTTTTAAGTTCATTGGGATTCAAGAAAAGCTCCCTCCTATTATTTCATCCACGAGTGCTACTAACTATTACTGAAAGGATATCAATGATACTTGGCCTTCATTTCTAGAGAATAATCTAAGAAGCTAATATTAAAGGATATCCCCATTATATGGGATTTTCTAGATGTTTTTCCTGAATATCTACTTGTACTATCACCAAACAGGCAGATTGAATTTATAATTCATCTTCTACCTGGCACTACACCTATTTCTAAACCCCTGTATAGAATGGCATCAATTGAGTTGGAGGAGTTAAAGAAACATATTCTAGAGCTTTTGGACAAAGGTTTTATTCGACCTAGTGTATCACCTTGGGGTGCCCCTATCCTATTTGTGAAGAAGAAAGATGGATCTATGTGACTATGCATCGATTATAGACAACTCAACCAAGTGACCATAAAGAATAAATATCCCCTTCCCCGAATAAATGACATATTTGATCAACTTCAAGGTACTCAGGTATACTCGAATATTGATTTGAGATCCGAGTATCATCAACTGAAGATAAGGGAAGGAGACATATAGAAAATTACTTTTAGAATAAGACATGGTCATTATGAATCTTAGTAATGCCTTTTAGAATTACAAATATACCGGCTACCTTCATTGATCTCATGAATAAGGTGTTCCACCCTTATCTTGATAAATTTGTAATTGTATTCATTGATGATATCTTGATCTACTCCAAAAGCATAGTAAAGCATGAACACAATCTTAAGACAGTTCTGGAAGTCCTAAGGTAAGAGAAACTATATGTCAAATTAAGCAAGTATAATTTCTAACTCAATGAAGTTATGTTTCTCGGTCATGTAATTTCGAGTGTTAGTATATTTGTTGACCCTCACAAGATTGAAGCTATGATAAAATGGAAGCAACCTTCTAATGTTTCGGAGATTAGAAGTTTCTTGGGTTTGGCCGGATACTATAAAATATTCGTATAAGGCTTTTCAAAAATAACAGCACCATTGACCAAGTTGACACAAAAGAATATAAAGTTCATGTGAGATGATAAATGTCAATAAAGTTTTCAAGAATTGAAGAAAAAATTAACCAGCACTCCTATCTTGGTAATTCCTTCAGGAGGAGAAGGGTTTGTAGTGTATAGCGACGCCTCACTACAAAGGCTCAGTTGTGTTCTGATGTAAAACGAAAGGGTAGTTGCTTATGCATCTAGGCAATTAAAGCCTCGTGAAAAGAACTATCCTACTCATGACTTAGAGCTAGTAGCTATCATTTTTGCACTGAAAATTTGGAGGCATTATCTCTATGGATAGACTTTTAAAATCTTCATAGATCATAAGAGTCTCAAATATATTTTCACACAGAAATATTTAAATATGAGACAAAGAAGATGGTTGAATTTTCTAAAGGATTATGATTTTAATATCAACTACCATCCTGGGAAGGCTAATGTTATTACTGATGCCTTAAGTAGAAATACTTATAGTCTTGTAGCCTATATGAATATTTAAAGGAATTCTATGATGACAGAGTTGGCAGACTTAAAACTTAAACTTTTATCAGAGATAAATAAAAGTTTTCTTGTGTGTTTGATAGTATAATCATATTTGGTAGAAAAGGTTAAAGAACGTCAAAAGGAAGATATATATCTTCAAATGATAGTTAAGGAGATAACTCAAGGATCTATACTTGAATTCCTCTAAGCTGAAGATAGTTCTGTTACATTCCATAACCGACTTTGTGTTTCTAAAAGCCATATAGTAAAGATGCAATTATTGGAGGAGGCACATATATCAAAATTTAATATCCATCCCGGGATTACTAAGATGTATCGAGATTTATGCTAAAACTACTAGTAGCGTGGTATGAAGAGAGATATAGTAGAGTTTGTTACTAAATATCTGATATGCCAATAGGTGAAGGTAGAACATCGAGTACCTATGGGAAAATTATAAAGGATTTGGATTCCTGAATGGAAGTGGGAGCAAGTCATTATGAATTTTGTGATAAGATTACCCAAAACTACGAAAGAATATGATGAAATTTGGATAGTAGTAGACAGACTTACTAAATCTGCTCACTTCCTCTCTATTAACAAGAAGTATTCATTGGATAAACCAACAAGCCTATATATTAAGGAAATTATTCGATATCATGGGGTGCTAGTTAGCATTATCTCAGATAGAGATCCAAGGTTCACCTCTAAGTTTTGAGGAAGTCTACAAAAATCTTTGGGCATACAGTTAAAGTTTAGTACAACTTTTCACCCCCAAACTTATGGCCAATCTAAAAGGACAATACAAACTTTTGAAGATCTCTTAAGAGTATGTGCTTTGGACTTTAGTGGAAGTTGGGATATGCACTTATACTCTAATATACAAATGACTCCATTTGAAGCTCTTTATGGAAGAAAGTGCAAATCACCTGTATATTGGATGAGGTAGGAGAACAGAAACTTTTGGGGCCTCAATTAATTCAAAAAGATGATAATGTTTGAATTATAGGCCAAAGATTATTAACAGCTCAAAGTCTTCAAAAAAGTTATGCAAATCGAAGGTAAAGAGATCTAGAATTCGAAGTTGGTGAGCACGTCTTCTTAAAGTGTCACCAATGAATGAAGTTATGAGATTTGGTCAAAAGGGAAAGTTAGCCTCAAGATTCATTGAGTCATTTGAGATCTTACAAAAGGTCGAGCCTATGGCGTTCAGATTGGCATTGCCCTTGGCTTTAGCTAGCGTCTATAATGTATTTCACATATCTATGCTTCAAAGATATATCAGAAATCCATCACATGTCATATCTTACCAACCTCTATAATTAAGAGATGATACCACTTTTAAAGAACAATCAACCTAGATCTTGGAAAGGAAAGAACATGTTCTAAGAAATAAAATTATACTTTTGGTAAATATTTGTTGGTAACACCATTCAGTCCAAGAGGCAACATGGGAAAGAAAAGAAGATATGCGAGAGCAATATCCTCATTTATTCTATTAAAGTGAACTAAATTTGAGAACCAAATTTCCTATAGGAGGGAAGAAATGTAATCAAATCAAATAGTTAAGTTAGGAATTAATTTTTTCCTTACTTACCATTATACTTTAGAAAATCTTAATCTATTTCCTTGTTTGCTATTACGAATTAAGAAATAACTATTAAGCATTCCAAATAGGATGATATTATATTTGTTAGTATATTAAATAGAAATAATTCATATTAAATAAATATAAAAATCAAAATAAATTTCTTTTAATAGAGGCTCACCTCCTCCTATTTAAGGGGAGGGAATTCTCTTCTTCGTTCCTCACTTAGCCGAGCCTAGTAGCGGGAGGAACGAGGGGTTATACCCTGTTGACGAGAGGTAGGTTTTTCTATCTTTCTTGAAAATAAAAGTTTTAGTTTTTATTATGATTATTTAAATGTTGAAAATTTTATAGTTTAAAAAATATTTATCAATTCTGTAAATGTCAAAATTTTTATTATTGTATTAATAACTATCAGTTGAAAATTTTATAATATTCTTTGATCCCTACTTGAGGTTTTTATTTTTAATCTAAACATGTTAAAAATTTATATGTTTTATATATTAAATATACGATATTTCCTAGCATTACAACTTATCTTTAATATTATCTGGATTAAAATTTTTATTAGATTAAAATATATTATCTAAAATTTTTGATATTATAAAAGATTTAAAATTTATTTGACTAGAATATGTTGAAATTATACATGTGTTGAAAGTATGATTTATAATTCTTATTAAATTTAAAAGGTTATTTCCTTATATTAAAGCTTATTTCTTAATCTTATCTTTTAATGTGTTATTATCTTTTTTTTATATATAATTGTAAATATATGTTATGGTATGAAATTGGATATGAATTGGATTGAAATCGTTCACAGGCCATGCCCAACCCATAGGTCAGGCCACAACCCACTAGCTAGGCCCAATCAACATATCAAGCCCAGCCCGTAGGCCAGGCCTAACCCACGAGTCAAGCTCTGGCCCGTAGGCTAACCTAGCTCAACCATCATAGGCGATCACATGCGACGCACATGATCAATCCATGGGCCAAGATTGGGCTAGCCTAGTTTGATCAATTCAGCAAAGTTGATTTTATATGGATTTGAGGTTCATCGTTTAGATCTTAATTGAATTGACTTTTGTTTAAGTCAATTGGATTATTCTAATCATTATTCTTGTTGATCGAGGATTATTGAGAGATTGATGTCCTATATGTTTATGATTTGATCAACTTAAAAAATTTATTAAATATTTATAATTTAAAAATAATTATTAATTTTTTACTATTTCTTTTAGATCAAGTTTATGATATCGATATTATTGTTATTATATAATACATATGATTGGTTGGAAGTATAACATGCAAAATAACTATGGGCTCATCATAGTGTAAAGCCACTAATGGATATAGTCTGACAAATCATACATCAAACATATTCCCTCATAATATTTTATTATATTATTTTTTAAATATATATATAAATAAATAATCATGATTATTTATGTATTTCTATTAAGGTTAGGTAAGATGATTTTCTTTAGGGTTTAATGGGTCGCTAAACATGATGTTAGATAATTCTCCACTTGATTGTTGTTGGAAGTGCGATATGAATTCTCTCTTTCGTTATTAAATTATTAAGAAAAATATATCTCATAAAATATATTTCTCCATCCGTTGTTAAAAGAATAAACTATCATGTACACTTTTATTGTTTAACTATTGTGTATGCACGTTGCATATAATTGATACATGATTTTATTTATTATATAAAAATTATTATTATTTTTAATATAAATTTTATAATAAATTAATATATTATTATTTTATATTAAATTATTAATATATATATATATATATATATATATTATAAATATTAAAATTACTTTTATAAATTTTTTTTTGAAGTACCTAGTGTGATTGCTGGATATATTGTTGACATCTTCGGACCTCCTGCATTCTCCTGCCATGGCATGATTCTGAAAAATCTACTTTTCAGGTACTATATAGTAATTGCATTTAATTACATTGGCAAAACATGTCACATTTACTGGGCTGCAACCCCGTCGGGAAAGGGGTTACAAACTCATGCGCATAACACGTGACCACTGTCCATCTAAAACCCTTGCTGGTCAGTACTCTTCGCCCTCCCATTCCGTTCGCAGCCGATATTTTTAGGGTTTTACCTCACACCCTCTTAGCGATGACGCGGCGAATACTGATCGCTAAGCTCCACACCCTCTGCCGGTCCTCGCGGGCTCTCTCGCTCCCCCGCGCTTGCCCTTCCCCTCTTCTCCGCTTCCGTCCCCTCGTCGCCGTCGCCACTGAATACCCCCTGCTCCGCCTCAACTCAGTCGCCGACGCCTCAGGGACCAGATGCTTCTCCACCCGGCCGACGACGTCTTCACTCAACGATCCGTCACCGAACTGGAGCAACCGCCCTCCCAAGGAGACCATCCTACTCGACGGCTGTGACTTCGAGCACTGGCTTGTCGTCATGGAGCCCGCCGATCCCTCCCTCACTCGCGACGAGATCATCGATAGCTACATCAAGACCCTGTCCCAGGTTCTTGGAAGGTGATCTTTTCTTTTCTTTCCCCCTTCCCCTCCTTTTCTCTCCCTCCTTTCTTCTATCTTATTTTGTATAAAATATTTATATCAAGACCCTTCTACATCCTCTCTCCTCTATCAAATTATTGAGTAATTATTTGCGATCTTCCCTTTTTTTTTTGCAAAGAAAATATATCATATAAGGTTTCAAACCCTCAACCTTTGATAAGAAGATTTTGTACACCGCTATTTTACCAATATTTAAGGTATACACATAATAAAAATATATCAGATGAGGTTTTGAACCCTCAACTCTTGTTTATTTGTTGCTAGGTTGCAACAAAAATTCAAGGTTGTTTAGATTAATATATGGAGGTGGTTTATGTAGAATGTTGTCTGTATTTTTAAACATGTGTCTGTCTCAAGGGCCGGATTTTAGCTTTATTTTCTGCCGCTGATTACATAGTGTCATGTATGATTTATGGATATTCTTTCACGTGAGCTCTATAGTTTCTTGTCTTCTTGTTATCCTTAGTCTTGTCTCCTTCAAATGTGAACTATTTCATCTGTTACTGTTCTGTGTCAAATTTAGGTTGTGTAAGCTGATTTTACAAATGAAGTAGATGAAGCTCCATAAACTATTAAAGCTACAATACTTTTCTTTGATCTAACTTTTTGCAAATATCCATTTAGGTCTTCCGATGTTTTATGTCTTGTATGTTCTCTTGACAATTTATGCATCGTGCACCTGTTAGGTTCATTGTGAAAGGCATTGATTTAGTATTTGTTGTCGTGCATTGTAATCTCCTTTACATTTGATGACTTTTGTCTCATCTCTTTGCCCTTCAATTAATATTATGTTACAGTGAAGAAGAAGCGAGGATGTCAATTTATTCGGTGTCGACAAAGCATTACTTTGCTTTTGGGTGCAAAGTATCTGAAGAGATCTCATATAAGATCAAGCGTATGTTTGTTTTACTTAGTTCTTATTTTATACTTCCGTAAATATGTTTGTTCTTTCCTTTAAATTTTCCATGTATAATGCAGCTTTGCCGAAGGTCCGTTGGGTCCTGCCTGACTCATATTTAGATGTGAAGAACAAAGATTATGGAGGTAAATACCAGAAGAAAACTTATATGCTTTTCCTTTTTTTGCATCCTTTTCTTCTCTATAAATAACATAAAGATAAAAAAACAGTATATCGTGCTTATACACTGTTAACATGTGGTCTCTCAGGTTGTTACCATTATGATTGGTTAATTCCTTCTCATATTTCTTTTGTTTATTCTACAATAAAATGCATCGTTTTACTGGCTTTGCTTTGGTTATTGCCTTCTATAGCTTCCCCGTTCTTGTATCTCATAGCTGTAATAAAATATGATTATCACATTTAGTCATAGATGAGCATATAAAACACACAATAGTAATGAGGAGGTTACCCAGTTGGAGATTGTCAGAGCAGTTTTTTCAATATACAATGCACAATTTCATTCAAAAGGTTTACAAGATTTGCATTGGTCCATGGTAAATCTAACAAGCTAAGCTACCTTAACAAGCATTTCATTAAAGAAGTGTAATTTCATGGCCGTTAAGAGGATTGCTATCATAAGATTTTACTATGGTCTCTTTCATGATTGTATTATGTCAAATGAGTTTTGGTCAAATGTAAGCGGACATGGTTGTTACTGCATATTGCTTATGGTTGTTTACTCTGAATATATATGTACAGTGAAGCATCTTTTACTGGAGTTTAGGATTGCTTCAGTAATTTCTTTATCACTAACAAATTTTTTCTTGATCTTCTCTGAACATTTTCAATCTATAATTTGTAAGCTGTTAACGTTTGTTGAACCTAGTTGATTGATAATTGTTTGAAATAACAAGTGACAAGATGGGTCAAAAAATTTACAAATACATCTATAGAGAGGTAATTGATCCAACTCAAAATTTCTACCACATCGTATATGATAAAATTTTGAATATAGAACATGAATTGAATATTCTCTTTATAAGCAGCTCATTTCATTAATTAAAGTAGGTATATATGATCAACATGGGAAAAGAAACATGTTTATGTATGAGTATGTTTTGTTCTATAAGCTGGCATAACTGCATCCACCAATTGCATTTTGTGGTCAAGCACACATCAGTGTATGATGGTGCTGGAGAAATCTATGCTGGCTTGACTGATGGTTTTTCTCCACGATGTTGCATAGGATGGAGTTTAGATTTCATTTAATAGGCTTTATTATGAGATCAGTTAGTGAAAATACAAGACAACATTGTATCTGCAGCATTAATTTTCCCTTCTATATGTCAATATAATTTTTACTTTTATATGTATGTAGTAGGTAATGTTGCTCATATTCTTTGGTTTTAAAATTATGTGCTGCTTCAGTTGCTGCTTTTGTTCCATTAGGTTTTGCAGTACTAGGACTGAATTAGTTTCTGCACATAGATGAAAATAACATATTGTTGAGTTTGTTGAAATAGTGCTAGCTACTTGCATCAACTTTTAGCAAGATGCTAATTGAGATTCTTAGTACACTTTAGATTGTTAATATTGTACTTTATTTGGTTATTTGTCATCCCTGACTGCTTTTGAGTGTTGAATATTGCTGCTTACAGCATGAACAGAGGATGATAACTTGACTTGATTGCTTCTGTATGGGCCTTTTTCTTTCCTTAGTTGGTACTTCTCAATTTGCAAATTCTGAAGCTGAGTTCACCATAAGATAAACCATATTGATCTTTTTTCAGGAGAACCATTCATAGATGGTACAGCTGTTCCCTATGACCCTAAATACCATGAAGAGTGGGTGAGGAATAATGCACGTGCACAAGAGAGGTCGAGGCGGAACGATAGGCCTCGCAATTTTGATCGATCACGGAACTTTGAGAGGAGAAGGGAAAACATGCAGCACTTCCAGAATAGAGAAGCACCACCAATGCAAAACCAGCAGGAGTTCCAGAATCGTGATGCACAGAATGCAATGCCACAAAATGCCCAGAGTCCTATGCCTTCTAGAGATGTTCCTCCAACACCTAATCGTGATCCCCATACCATGCCACCACCTAACTACATGCCAAATGCTGGAAGTAGCTATGGAGGGGGCGGACAAGGCTATCAAGGAGGCCCTGGTTATCAAGGGGGTGGTCAAGGGTACCAGGGCAGCTATCCTGGAGGCAATATGCCAAGTGGTCCTGGTTATCAAGGTGGCCGCCCTGGTTACCAGGGAGATTCCCGTGGTTATCAAGGAGGCGGCACTGCTGGTGGAAATGCAGGAGGCATTATGCCAGGTGGTTCAGTCTATCAAGGAGGCAGCCCCGGTGGTTATCAGGGAGGTGGCCCAGGTTATCAAGGAGGCAGCCCTGGTGGTTATCAGGGAGGTGGCCCAGGTTATCAAGGAGGCAGCCCTGCAGGTTATCAGGGAGGTGGCTCTGCATATCAAGGAGGTAGCCCGCGTTATCAGGGAAGCAGTCCACCTTATCAAGGTGGCTTATCTGGTAATCAATCTGAAAACTCTAGTTATGAAGGAAGCAGCCCCAACTATCAGCAGGGTGGTGGACCTGGGTACCAACGTGGGGCTCCTTATCAAGGAAGAGACATGCCTGGAAGAGATCAATAAGCGGCATTCTACGTATCGTGTGCAGAATTGGTATAAAATGCTAGAGTTTCTTCTGTTACAATGACATGCGGGTTGACTCTCTTAGGGACTGAAATTTTACCTTCGTCTGCACTGTTTATTGTTTCAAGGACATCTTTTAGCTTCTGGAACATAATATCTAAGAATATATCAGATTTAGAATTGTGATCCAGTGGTTGCATCTAGTTGGAACTGCTACGAACAGTATTTCTCATAATTACTCGCGTAGTGCTTTTTTGAATATTTTGCTTCATCGGCAGTATTTATTTATCAATGAATTTGGCTGTTTTATCCATGATGCCCCTATTTGTTCTTTAATGATCGACTTTCATGTGGTTGTTATCATTCTTTAAATGCATCACTGTAATCATCCGCTCGGGAAGAGGAGAGAAATCATTGATTAATAATTAAAGAATAAATTTTTAAATCAAGATAAATAATTAAAGAATAAATTTCAAAATAAAGAAAAAAATAGATGTAACTCCTCCTGTATATTCTCTCACGTCTTACTCTCCCATTAAAACATACAACAGGTATATATGGATTTTTTATAAAACAATTAAATCTATTTATGGTCGGTTTTAATTTGAAATCGTCGACCAATCAAGTAGGGTCTCCACCTCGCTGCGCGCACAATGACGAGCATCTCCTTATCATATATTGACTTATTTTGATTGGAGGGAGATAATGTCTTGTTAGTGTATGCGAGTGGTCGACCATCTTGCATGAGAATGACTCCAATTCCGACTCCAGATGCGTCAGCCTCAATAATGAAGGGTTGGTTGAAATCTGGTAGTGTTAGCACCGGTGTCGTCGTCATGGCTGCCTTAAGTTTGTCGAAGGAAGCAGAGGCTCTGTCCAACCATTGGAAGACATCTTTTTCCAGTAAGGAAGTGGTGCATTGATCTTTCCATAGTTTTTCATGAACTTACGGTAGTAGCCTGTTAAACTTAGAAAGCCATGTAGCAATTTTATATTTCTCGGGGTCGGCCAGTTTTGCATTGCTCCAATTTTAAAGGGGTCCACTGCCACACCTTCCTCTGATATGATATGGCCAAGATATTCCACCTTCTATTGAAGAAAGCAAAAATTCGTAGTGGTTGTTGTGTGTTCAAAAGGTGGTTTTCGGTATGTCTTCTTCGCACGCTCGTATTTGATGATACCCGGATTAAAGGTCCAGCTTTGTAAAGATTTGTACTCCCTTTCATTTAGCAATTCATCTACTATTGGAATAAGGTATTTGTCCTTGATGGTTATGCCATTGAGAGCTCGGTAATCAACAAATATTTGCCTTGTTCCGTCCTTCTTGCGTACAAGTAGCACCGGTGAAGAGTAGAGGTTGCAACTTGGCCGAATAACTCATGTTTCGAGCATCTCTTTTACAATCCTTTCTATTTCATCCTTCTGGAGATGTGGATACTAATATGGCTGAGCATTTGCTGAAGATTTGCCTGGAAGGATCGTTATACAATGATCATGCCGACGGGTAAGAGGTAGGTTGCGCGGTTCGTCAAATATATTTGAAAATTCAGCAAGCAAAGGAAGTAGATTTGGATCTTCAAATTCTGTTGGCTCTCCCTTAGTTTGCTACTCAAGTTGTACCAAAAAGCCGCTGCATGCTTTATGCAAAACCTTCTCCATTTGTTGTATGCAAATCGTTGTTATGTCGCCCCCACGTTCCTCGTGCAATGTCACCTGTTTCTCCTTACTGTAAAATTTTATAATTAGTTTCATAAAATTTCAGGAAATATCACCTAATGTCGTCAACCATTTAATTCTGAGCATGGCCTCATGATTGTTAAGAGGGAGAAGGAAGAAATATGTAATTATCTCTTGATCCTGTAGCAATAGTTTCTTCTGCGGGCGCCTACGATCACAATTCAAAATCCGTCTGTCAGTGACCTTAACATCAAACCTGTAGTGATTCTCGATAGGTAATACTATCCAAACAACAAGCTTACTATTTAGGAAGTTAGTAGTGCTGCCCGTGTCGATGAGAACAGTGATCGGTTGTTGTTTGAGAAGGTCTCCAACTTTCATCGTTTGCGGGTTTGAGTAGCCGGCTAGTGTGTGTACTGTAACGTCAGTCGGTTGTAGCTCTTCTTCCGCATCTTCTTTATATTCAAGGTTCTCTTTTGAATGTTCAATGACCTATTCTTCTATTGGTTCAATCATAAGAAGTCTCCCTTTCATCGTTTGCGGGTTTGAGTAGCTAGCTAGTGTGTGTATTGTAACGTCAGTCGGTTGTGGCTCTTCTTCTGCATCTTCTTCGTTATGTTTAAGGCTCTCTTTTGAATGCTCAATGACCTCTTCTTCTACTGGTTCAATCAAAAGAAGTCTCCCTTTTCTACAGCAATGCTTGTAACTCCACGGCTCGTCGTAATGCCAACATAACCGCTTCGTAGATTGCTCTTGAAGCTCTTCTCTTGTCAACTTCTTTGGTACCATGATTCAATCTTCATGATTGAGGGCTTCAGTATTTCTGGTTGAGGAGAAACTCTAGTCCTCCAAGCTTCATGATTCAATCGCTCCTCTTGATGTCGTGCGAAAGAGATGGCTGCCATAAGCGTGTACGGTTGTCGTGCTTTAACTTCTCCCCAGATCTTTGGCTTCAAGCCCTCAATGAAGGTCGTCAATAGCTGTTTTTGAGACCAATCATGAGTTTGATTAGATAACCTTTCAAACCTGGTTTGGTACTCCTGAATGGTAGAGATCAATATTCTCGTAATCGGTTGGTCTGAAGCGGATCAACAATCCTTCTTTGAATTGTCACCATGAAAGGACTCCATAAGTGTGTTCAAACCAGTCAAACCACTGTATGAAATCCCCTTCAAGATGTATAGTTGTAATTTTCACCATAGATGCATCCGCGGTTTTGTGGTACCAAAAATATCACTCCGCATGCGAAATCCAACCAATCGAGTCTCCTTCTTCCCATCTAGGGAAGTCCACCCTCATGCGTGGATAGTTGGGATTGATCATAGAACCTCCCCTCTTTTGGAAGTCATCTCTTCGGGCTTGGTGCGATTGGGCAGAGCTCTATCCTTGATGTGATTTCTTTGGGCTTAGTGGTCGGCCCAATCTGAGTTCAGTAAAGAGTGTCTGAATCGTATCCTCCATTCGTGCCTCAAAAGCTTCGAATTTAGCATTGATTGCCTCCTCAGATGCCATAGTATATGCCTCCAAATCTGTGATGTTATGATCTCTCTTTTGTTGTCGTGTTAAAGGCATGTATAAGTTTAGAGATGTGATGGTCGAAAGGGTTGGTGGATTGGTAGATGTAGGCTGCGGTTTAGGCTTGTTTTGTGGTTGTTTTGGGTGTAGTTTGAGGGTGTGGTTTAGTGGAGTTTAAGGGCTGTGGATGAAAGTTTTGGATTTGTGGTAGATGGTAGCAAAGGTTTGATAGAAATAAGTAGAAGTTGCAGCAAGTATGTGCTGGCTTGTAAGAGTAGAATTGTCGTCGAAGAAACAACGATTTCTCGACGTAATTTCCACCAAAAACTTGAGAGAATTGAGGAGGAAATTGATAGAAAAATCACAGTTTATATGACAGCAAGGATGTCTAATTTAATCAAGAAAATTTCGGCAGTATAACAGCAAGGAAATTGGTGCAAGTTGCGATTACAGAATTCTCGTCGAAAAATTTCAACGGTTTACGATGAAAATTTGCAGAAACACAAAATCATTTTTAGAGATGAATTTCTCAATAGATCAATCTTAGATGGAAGCCAAGATGATCTATAAAGTATATAAGAAATTTCATTAAAAAAATATTACAAATAGATGGGTTAAGGCAACAATATGCTACTGAAATTTTCTGCAGCATAGATTTTCAAGTGTAGCAGATTGGACATAAAAGATCAGTAGTTTATATTGAGAATTTTTCGATGAAACCAAAGGGAAATCCACTATTAGGAAGTGTCAAAGATGGTATAAAAATTTCGTAGAAATTTGGATAGAAAAAGCATAGTAGCAAGATCAAATAGATGGTGCTATGCGGCTGGAATTCTGCAATGTATCTTTCATCATAGAGATGAAAACTTTGTGACGAAAAGTTTATGCAGCAATATAGGAACAATTTTTTTTTTTTGAATTTTCGAATAAGGATAACTAAATTGCAGCAGCAGTAAGGTAGGAAACCAGAACCTGTTGCAATTCACAGGGAGATCAAAGGATGATCCGCGGTGGTGGAGATGATGGCGGAATTCGGCGATGATCTTTTAAGCAATTGTGGGAATTGCTTTGGATGGTTGTGGAGGGTTGATCGATGGCTGTGGAAGGGTAGCGAGACGCCAAGAACGCTGCTATGATACCAGGTGTTAGAACCCTTGTAGATTCTAAACTTGAGGTTGATCTCTTTAGAGGATCGGTCTCCTTGGAACTCTATAGGGGTTCCTCCCTCCAAGTTGCTGCTCAAAGACTACAGAAAAGATTCATCTATTGCTTATCAAAAGAGGAGGAATACATAACTATTTATAGGGCTTCTAAACCCTAACTCATAATAGGACTCCTACTCAAGACTCATACTTCTAACCAACTCCTAATAGGACTCCTACTCAAGACTCCTATTCCTTTACAACTCCTTATTCTTCTCTAAGAAACAACCGCCTAACCCTAGCCGGCCTCTTCACCTCTTTAATAGGGGTCGGCTTAGGTAGGTTTTACATGAATGTTCCTCTCAATTATGACTCTCCTAGCTAAAGTCCTAGCATATTGGTTATATAAGATTTGTGAAGAATAAGATACTTGATCATATTTGTGAGATAGTTGATTATATTCTTGATTTCACTAACTCTATTATGATATTGTTGTGATTCTTTATGTTGTGGCTTAGGAAAGGGCACGGCTTGGTTCAGTCATGATTGTGTAAGGTCATCCGCAAGGTTACTCTGAAAGAAGGCTTCAAGGAGGAAGAGCGAAGAGTCATAATTATCATCTCTTAAGGTGCTCTCTCAATGAATTCACGAGAGGCTTCTAGTCCCGAGTCCCTACACAACAAGCCAACACTGGAGGGGGTGTTCCAGCTTGACCTCTCCAAAGCTTAAGTCAAATTTTTGTTGATAGTGAATCCTGTCCCTTGGCATATGCTTGGGGGTGATTTTTATACCTTCCGTGGGGAACCGACTCCCCTTGTGCACGCTGGCATTCGCCAACATTTCTAGCTAGCAATTTATTTGTTCTAGGGCCATCCTCTTGAGCTCATGCCTTGTGGGGTTGTATTCTTGTTGGCTAGTTTTGCTTGATTTTAGTTGGTGTGGATTTGTAGTATGTTAGGAGGCTAGTTTTGCTTGATTTTAGTTGGTGTGGATTTGTAGTATGTTAGGATCGAGTCGACACTAAGAGGGGGGGGGGGGGGGGGGGCGGGGGGGGGTGAATTAGTGCAGAGGATAAAATGGTTGGTTTTGAAAAGTCTTCGTTTCGATAATGTTAGGAACGAGTCAGTACTAAAAGGGGGGATGAATTAGTACAGTGGTAAAATCACATCGGTTAAAAAAAATAACTTCGTTTCGATTAAAATAGATTTCGGAAATATACTTAGCTTGAAAGCATGTTCATAAACTTATTGAAAGTAGTAAGCAAGTAAAGTGGTTTGTAGTTAAAGTAAATTACTCAAAAGAAAATACAAACTGAGTTTATAGTAGTTCGGTCATCGTGACCTACATCCACTCCCGATTCCTCCTCCGTTGAGGCCATTGGCATCTACTATCGGTCTTCCTTTAAAGGCGAAGACCAATCACCTTTTTCAGCTCTTTCTTCTTTTACCGGGTTTAGGAGATAACTCTTACACCCTCACTTACTCCTCTCTCAAACTATTCTAACACTTAGACTTTTGAGAGTAGTTCACACAAGATTACAACAGCATTTCTTTCTTTTTCACTCTCAATACTTGTGTAGTTTAATCAGGGATGAGAGGGGTATTTATAGGCCTCAAGTTGATTCAAACTTGGAGCTTAAAAATGTCTCATCCCCAGTTGGGGTCTTGGCGGTACCACCGCCTGTGCTGGGCGGTACCACCGCCTGCAGCATTGACACTGGGCGGAATCACCGCTTGACACAGTCTCAGAGACTGTGCCACGACGGTGCCACCAATTGGGTCACTATTTGGGCCTTTCATTGGGCCCAATACAGTTCATACATGGGCCCAAATGGCCCATAATTCGGTTGGCCCAATTTCAATCCCAATTATATGCTAACTATGAAATCTAAGACATTTACTAAGCTAAACAAGTCCGTAAGTCTAGGTTTCTTTCGGCGAGCTTTCGGTGATCTTCCAGCGAACTTCTGACGATCTCTCGGCAATGTTCCAACGGACTCCCGGCAAGCTCCTGGACTTTACGATGATCTTCTTGGTGAGTTCCGACGAGCTTCTTTGGCAAGCTCCTGGACTTCTAGGTCAATTTGGATATAACTTCCGACGAACATCCGAACTTCTGATGAACTCTCGAACTCCCAACGAAATCACGTTCTTGATTCCGAGACTTCATTTTACTTTATGCCTTGATATCGTAGTTAATCCTGTACAATAAAAATATATTTTGATCTAAACAATTAATACTAAGCTAATCAGATGTTGTCCGGCATGTCATTGGTTCATCGACACTTCGTCCGATTCTTCGGCGCATCGTCCTCTCTTGCGGCCTATTACCCAATCGACTAGTTGACCTCTGCAAGTCTTATTTTCTTGGTGCAATATCCGCTCTTCTTGGCCCGATGCCTGAACTCATGGCCCAAAGCCTTCTATCGATATGTCGACCGATCCTTCGGCACGACGTCCAATCTTCTGACATGTTTTTCTCTGGCCCAACTGTTAGGATCAAGAGCACTAAGAGGGGGGGGGGGGTGAATTAGTGCAGCGGAAAACTTTCGATGATTTAAAATGACGTTCGTACGATAAAAATGATTTCGGTAAGAAAGCCGATTCGGAAATCACTTTAACTTGTGATCAAGCGAGATGCAGTTAAAGTAAAGATATAGAGGCAGTTTGTATTTAAGATAGAGAACATAATGTAATTGCAAACCGAAATACGACGTTCGTACGATAAAAGCGATTTTGGTATGAAAGCCGATTCGAAAGTTGCTTTAACTTAGATTAGGCGAAGTGCAGTTAAAGTAAAGCTATGGAGGCAGTTTGTAGTTAAGATAGAGAACAGAAAGTAAATGCAAACCGAGATTTAGAGTGGTTCGGTCAATCTTGACCTACATCCACTTTTGGCTTCCTCTTCCGATGAGGCCACCGACGTCCACTAGAGGCCTTCCTTCAATAGGCGAAGGCCAACCACCCTTTTACAGTTTCACTCCTTTTGACGGGCTTAGGAGACAACGCTTACAAACTTTTCTCTCCTCTCTTGAAAGATCAAAACTTGGAAGAAAAGAGGGAGGAGAACTTCTAGCCTTTATAACACTTTTGAGCTCTAAAAATCATAGAGTAAGATTGGATTTTCGGTGCCCTTTCATTGCTGAAAGGGTGGGGTATTTATAGGCCCCAATCCAGTTTGAATTCCAAGCTCAAAACTATCATTTCTCGGAATTCTGGGGTCTGGTGGTTCCACCGCCTGACTAGGGCGGTTGCACCGCTTGGCAGAGCTCGAAGACTGAGCCTCTGGGTGGTGCCACCTCTTGTCAGGGGCGGTTGCACCTCCTGGCAGAGCTCGGAGACCGAGCTCAGGTGGTGGCACCGCCTGACTGGGTTGGTTCAACCGCTTGGCAAAGCTCGGAGACCAAGCTCCTAGGTGGTGCCACCTCTTGTCAGGGGTAGTTGCACCTCCTGGTAGAGCTCGGAGACCGAGCTCAGGCGGTGCCACCTCCTGACTGGGGCGGTTCAACCGCCTGGCAGAGCTCGAAGATCGAGCTCCTGGGCGGTGCCACCGCCGACCCAAGCGGTGCCATCGCTGGCTAGGAAATCTGGGTCTGAATGGGCTGATCCATTCGGCCCAATCTGGGTCTATCAAGGGCCCAATTTCCCCAAGATTAAGTTAATGGGATCATCTCCGATTTCTAACTTAATCATCATGCTAACTACGATATTTCTTAAGACATTTACTGCAACTTGCTCCGGTGCATCAATCGCTTCTTCCGACGATCTTCCGACGAACATCCGACGAACCCTCGACGATGCCCCTGCGGACTTCCGGCAAACTCCTGGACTTGCGACGATCCACTTTGTGAGTTCTGACGAGCTCCTTTGTCAAGCTCTTGGACTTCTCGGATTTGTTCTCGCAGAACTTCCGACGACCGTCCGGACTTCTATCGAACTCTCGAACTCCCAACGTGATCATAGTCTTGACTCCGGTACAACTCCTGCTACATGTCTTACTTCCATCGTAGTTAATCCTGTACATGTAAAACAAAACATCGATCGAGATAATTAATCCTAAGCAATTAACTAAGTTGTCCGGCATGTCATTGGTCCCTCGACGCTTCGTTCGATTCTTCGGTGCATCGTCCTCTCCTGCGGCCTATTGCCCAATCAGTCAATTGACTCCGCAACTTCGATATCCTTGGCACAATACCCGCTCTTCTTAGCTCGATGCCCAAGTCCACGGCCCGAAGCCTGTTGAATCTCGGATTTTGATGATAAAATCAACTGATGGGTTAATTGATCTAATCCATATTATTGAGTTAAGTGTGTAGGATTAACTACGATAATCAGAAAACATAAAGCAAGAATACCGGAGTCAAGTTCGATGGACATTTAAGAGACCGAAGAATCGTCGGAGATGTTGTCGGAATTGTTAGGATCAAAAGCGACACTAAGAAGGGGGGTGAATTTGTACAGTAGAAAACTTTTATAATTTCAGAAAATATTTCGTATATTTGAAAGAAATTGATTCGAAAAGATAGTAACTTTAAAACATAAGAGAGTGTAATTGTAGTGAAAGCAAGATGAGGAGAAGAAGTATACTTTGCTATGAAATGATTTGCAGTTAAAGAAGATTGCTCAAAATGAAATGCAAACAAGATTTAGAGTGGTTCGGTCAACATGACCTACATCCACTTTCGGATTCCTCCTCTGACGAGGTCTTCGATGTCCACTAAAGGCCTTCCTTCAATAGGTGAAGACTGAACACCTCTTTACAGTATTTTCTCCTTTTCCCGGGTTTAGGAGGTGAACCCTTACAAATTTCACTCCTCTTTCATGGATGGTTACAAGGCTAAGAGATGAAGGAGGAGAACTCTAACTTTTAAAACACTTTAAGGCTCAAGAACTCAAGATTATGCCAATTGGTTTCGTTCTCTTTCATACAGAAAAGTGTGGGGTTTTTATAGGCCACAATGGCTTCAAAATTGGAGCCAAAAAGTGTCACATTCCCGGAATCCGGGGTACTGGCGGTACCACCGTCGTTACTAGGTGGTACTACCGTTGCTGATATGACCCTAGGCGGTACCACCGTTGGCAGCTCTGCTACCGACGGTACCACCGCCCAGGAATCCTGGGGCACTACTTTCCAGGTGGTGCCACTACCGGTCATGTTTTCAGGAGCTGAATTGGGTGCTCAATTCGGCCCAATTCAGCCCTATTAAGGGCCCAGTTGGCCCATAATTAAGTTAGTGGGATTACCTCCCAATCCTAACTTAATTTATGCTCTAACTACAATAATTAAGACACAATTTCTAGTGCTTCTTATTCCGCTATATCAATTGCTCTTCCGGCGAGCTTCCGACGTACTTCCGGTGAACATCCGACGAACTCTCGGTAATGTCCCTGTGGACTCCTGGCAAGCTCTTGGACTTTACGACGATCTTCTTGGCGAGTTTCGATGAGCTATTTGTTAAATCTCAGATTTTGATGATGAAACCAATTGATAAGTGTTTATGATTTAATCTTCATTTTGAGTGACGCAAGATGCTTTAATCAGGGAGAGACAATTAAAGTAGGAAGAATCATGTTGGGTTAGAGGAAAATGTGTTAGAAGGTTAGACGTCGAGCCAAAGGATCAGTCAACGTATCGATAGAAGGCTTCGGTCCATGGATTCTGGCACGGGCCAAGAAGAGAGAAATTGCACCAAGGATATTGGAGTTATAGAGTCAACTTATTGATTAGGTAATAGGCCGTAAGAGAGGACGATGCATCGAAGAATCGGACGAAGCCTCGATGGACCAATGACATGCCGGACGATATGATTCATGCTTAGTAATAATTGTCTAGATCGAAGTGTATTTTTATGTGTGCATGATTAACTATGATAGCAAGACATAAAGCAAACTGAAGTCCCGGAGAAAAGAACACGATTTCATTAGAAGTTCGAGAGTTCTTTAGAAGTTTTACCGGAACCAACCGAGAAGTCTAGGAGCTTGCCAAAGAAGCTTGTTGGAACTCGCCAAGAAGATCGTCGTGAAGTCCAGGAGCTTACCAGGAGTCCACTGGAACATTGCCGAGAGATCGTCGGAAGTTCACCGAAAGATCGCTGGAAGCTCGCCGAAAGCTTGCTAGAAGAAATTGGACTTATCTTGCTTAGATTATGTCTTAGGAATCGTAGTTAGCATATAATTGGAGTTGGGATTGGGAGGTAATCCCATCAACTTTGTTAGGGGCCAACTGGACCCAAAGATGGACTGGTTTAGGCCAAATTCAAGGCCCAATTAGGGTGCTGAAACCCTGACCGACGGTGGCATCACTTGGGGAACAGCACCCCAAGATTCCTGGGCAGTGGTACCACCCAATCTAGGCGGTGGTACCGCTAGTACCTAGGAAACCTGGGATAAGATCTTTTTAGGCTCCAAGTTTGAATCAACTTGAAGCCTATAAATACCCCTCTCATCCTTGGTTAACACACACAAGCATAGAGAATTTAAAAAGGAAAAAAACACTGTAGAAATCTCTTGTGAGAATCCTCCTCTAGCCTAAGTGTTAGAATAATTTGAGAGGAGTGAGTGCTTATAAAGGTTGACTCCTAAACTTGTGAAAAAGAGAAGAGGGGTGTAAGGAGGTTGATCTTCGCCTATTAAAGGAAGATCGATAATGGATGCCGGTGGCCTCGACGGAAGAGGAATTGACAAAGTGGATGTAGGTCACGACGACCAAACCGCTTTAAAATCTAGTTTGCATTTACTTCTTGCTATTTATCTTTATTGCAAATTGAATTCCTCCTTTACTACGTTTTCGTATAATTTCAAGCTAATATCTTTACGAAACCAGTTTTATCACAACGAAGTTTTTAAACCAACGTTATTTTACCGCTGTACTAATTCACCCCCCCTCTTAGTGCCAACCCTATTCCTAATAGTTCGTATCAGAGCCTCATGATTTCTCATTTGGTTTAACACCCAAGAGAAATGGCTCTTTTCGGCTTTCAAGAGGGACTTTCTCTCATTCGTCCTCCCTTTTTCAATGGGACGGACTACATTTATTGAAAAACCCGAATGACAGTTTTCTTGCTTTCGATTGATTTAAATTTATGTAATATGGTCGAAAATAGATTTCATAGGTCTTCTCTTCCAATAAACAATTGGAATGATTTGGAGAAGAATACTTTTTCTTTAAATGCTAGAGCTATGAATGCTCTATTTTGTGCCTTAGACAAAAACAAGTTTAATCGGGTTTTTTTATACGAAACGACTTTCAATATTTGGCACATTCTTGAAACCACACACGAAGGCACTAGTAGATTAAAAGTTTCAAAGAGTAATCTTTTAATACATTATTTCGAATTGTTTCATATGAAACCAAACGAAACCATTATTGACATGTACACCCGTTTTACGGATGTCGTCAATGGTTTAAAATCACTTGGTAAAAGTTTTTCAGATTTTGAACTTGTAAACAAAATTTTACGTTCTCTTTCTAAAGATTGGAATTCAAAAGAAACTATCATATAAAAGGCTAAAAACCTAAACAACCTTCCACTCGAAGAACTAATTAGGTCTTTAATGACCTATGAAATGAACAATGTGGTAAAAAAGGAACTCGAGAACCACCTTCCAAAGAACAAGAGGGATTTCAGACTAAGAATAATTGAAGACCACTCGAGCATAAGCTTAAGTGATGGTGAACTTGAACTCATCACTATGAAATTTAAAAAGTTCATTAAAAAAAAATTAAAGAACAAAAAGAACGGAACTACTTGCTATAAACACAAGAAGAAGTTGCCAAAAGACGAATCGAGCTCCTCTGAAGACAAGGAGAAAATCAACAAAGGCGAGGTGGCAAACTATGCCTTAACGGCTTTTGACAATGAGGTAAACCAAACTGCCTTAATTTATTTCAAAATTACATGATGCTTTTAATGTGTTGTTTTTAATTTAGTTAAATTATTTTTCTTAAAAATTACATGTTTAATAATATAATGAAAATACTAAAAAATTAGAATGATGCTTATCATTCTAGTAATTTTGAAAAAGATCATGAAAATTGCATGTCTTATGATAAATGAACAAAATGTTAGAATTAAATCTATTCATTAATTTCTTGTATGGTAGAAACAATAATGTGTATTATATCGATTTCCGTATTGATTTTCGATTTTGATTGAAAATGATTTATGTCTAACGAAACCATGCTAGATGTCTTAATGAAAATGTTAAGAGGCTTGATATCATGCTTAATATGAAATTGTGCATACCTTGAAAACTTGAAACCATGTTTTGATGTCATGCCCAAAGTAGTAATACATAATGATCATACTTAATAAATTTATATTTCGAAATTATGCATGATGATTTTAGTGATTTATGGACTATCGATTTTTATCATAATGAAAATGATTTTTTTTGTTTTAAAAATGATGCATGTTTTTATTTAGCATAAATGAAAAAAAGGCATGCTTATATGAAATAATGTAAGTATCATACTTGATGATTTTATATTTAAATTATGCATGATGATTTGAAGTAATGATGATTTTTAGGTAATTTATAGTTTATTGATCTTGATGATTTCTATTATGAGATTTACTCTTTCGATTTTAAACCATGATGTATTGTTTTGATACGAAAAACTTGAGCATGTGAAATAAATCATGTGAATTGAAACAACTAAAAAGAGAAAAGCATTTTTCTTGAAAATTTATTTTTTTCTATCTTATCAATTTTTAACTAAGAGATTAATAAAGTTGTTTATATCATTTTGAAACTCTTGAAAGTAATTTTTATGATTCGATGATTTGAATTTGAATGAGCTTTATCTTGATTTTTTTTAAAATTTATAACTTGAGATTTCTTATGCATGAATCAAGATATTATATCATTTGATCTCCTAAGAATTCTTTTTATTATTTATTTAAGAGAAGATTTGTTAAAATGAATCATGGTGTCTCTTGATATTCACAATTTGTCTTCATTATTTGTGTATCTCATCACCAAAATTCTCTTGATATTTTTCATGTTATGATATGAAATTATGCATGAAAATACTCTTGATATTATTTTGATGCATACAAATGAGAAGTTATGATCATGCATGGTAGGATGTAATTTGACAAATTGATACCATCATGATGTGAAATATTTATGATTTGGAATGATGCATGCAATACTTATGCTTTTTATTATGATGATGTATGTGATGTATTACATATGATGTGAATCATGATTGAAATTGCTTTTATTTGAATTCAAGGTTTATCTCAATTATGACATTTTGAAATAAGAATGAATATTTTACCTTTGTCATGATTTGAAAATCATTGTAAAAGAAAAAAAGAACTACAAAACTGTATTATTCCCTTCTTTTTGACAATGACAAAGGGGGAGAAATATTGTTAGCTCAAGATACAAAATTTGGAAACTTGCACATTACAAAAGAAGCAAACTCGCTAGCTTGCTCATATCAATAGAGAAGCAAGAAGTGCTATCTTGCAAATCTCAAGACGCATAAATGCAAACTTGCAAAATTTATAATTTTGCACATCATTAAATTTTATGATGATTTAGTGATTATGAATGTTATAAAATATTATAAGATTTACTAGCTTGCATGATGTAGAACTTGCTATCTTAAACATCACCAAGAAGTGTTATTTTGCCTATCTCAAGAAGCAAAAAAAAGTTAACTTGCACATCTAGAAAAACTTATATTTCAAGAAGCAAGAGTTGCTTTCTTGAACATCTCAAAATTGCTAGCTTGCATATTTTAAAATGTTATAAAATTTTTGCTAGCTTATATGTTGTAAACTAGCTATCTTATTACCTTGCATATCTAAGACTTGATAGCTTGCATGATGTAATACTTGCTAAATTTTCTAGCTTCAAATTGCATGATGATAAAACTTGATATTATGTTTTTCATGCAATGATTTGAATTTATACCTCAAACACTTGATAGTTGGAACTTCTCCTTTTTGTTGATAACAAAGGGGGAGAAGTATGATCATGTCATGCATGATCATATGTTGCAAATATTCATGATGAAATTTGCAATGACTTGAATTTAGTTTGAATTCAAGGTTCTATCAATATGGTATATTGATAGAGGGAGTTTGTTTAAACTCCAGGAGTTAAGGTTAACTCCGTCATCAATTTGTTGTCATCATAAAAAAGGGAAAGATTGTTGAATCTCATATTTTGATGATAAAATCAATTAATAAGTGTTTATGATTTAATTTATATTTTGAGTGACGTAGGATGCTTTGATTAGGGAGAGACAATTAAAGCAGGAAGAATCATGTTGGGCCGAAGGAAAACGTGTCAGAAGATTGGACGTCGAGCCGGAGGATCGGTCGACGTATCGACAGAAGGCTTCGAGTCATGGATTCAAGCATCAGGCCAAGAAGAGTGAATATTGCACCAAGGATATTGCAGTTGCGGAGTCAACTGGCCAATTGGGCAATAGGCCGCAAGAGACGATGATGTGCCAAAGAATCAGACGAAGCGTCGATGGACCAATGACATGCTAGACGACATAATTCATTCTTAGTAATAATTGTCTAGATCAAAGTATGTTTTTATGTGTGCAGGATTAACTATGATTGTAAGGCATAAAGCAAAATGAAGTCCCAGAGAAAAGAACACGATTTCGTTGGAAGTTTGAGAGTTCATCGGAAGTCCGGACGTTCGTCGGAAGTTTTACCGGAACCAACTGAGAAGTCTAGGAGCTTGCCAAAGAAGCTTGTCGGAACTCACCAAGAAGATCTTCATGAAGTCCAGGAGCTTTCTAGGAGTCTGTCGGAACATTGCCGAGAGATCGTCGGAAGTTTGCCGAAAGATCGCCGAAAGCTTGGTAGAAGAAATCAGACTTATCTTGCTTAGATTATGTCTTAGGAATCGTAGTTAGCACATAATTGGAGTTGGGATTGGGAGGTAATCCCATCAACTCTGTTAGGGGCCAACTGAGCCTAAAGCGAGATTGGTTTGGGCCGAATGCAAGGCCCAACCAGGGTGCTGAAACCCTAGCTGACGGTGGCACCGCCTGAGGAACAACACCCCAGGATTCCTGGGTAGTGGTACTGCCCAGGCTGGGTGGTGGTACCGCCGGTAGCAATGCTGCTAGCAGTGGTACCACCCCTGTTCAGCGGTGGTACCGCCTAGTACCGGATCCTACGACGATAGTACCGCCCAAGAACGACGGTGGTACCGTCAGTACCCAGGAAACCTAGGATGAGACCTTTTTAGGCTCCAAGTTTGAATCAACTTGAAGCCTATAAATACCCCTCTCATCCCTAGTTAACACACACAAGCACCGAGAATTTAAAAAAGGAAAAAAACGCTATAGAAATCTCTTATGAGAATCCTCCTCTAGCCTAAGTGTTAGAATAATTTGAGAGGAGTGAGTGCTTGTAATGGTTGACTCCTAAACCTGTGAAAAGGAGAAGAGGGTTGTAAGAAGGAGGTTGATCTTCACCTATTAAAGGAAGATTGATAGTCGATGTCGGTGGCCTCGACGGAAGAGGAATCGACGAAGTGAATGTAGGTCACAACGACCGAACCACTCTAAAATCTTGTTTGCATTTACTTCTCACTATTTATCTTTATTGCAAATTGAATTCCTCCTTCACTACATTTCCATACAATTTCAAGTTAACATCTTTATGAAATCGGTTTTATCACAATGAAGTTTTTAAACCAACGTTATTTTACCACTACACTAATTCACCCCCCCTCTTAGTGTCGACCCCGTTCCTAACACTTCTATAGCAAGCTCCTGGACTTCTCGGTTGGTTCCCACAGAACTTCCGACAAACATCCGGACTTCCATCGAACTCTCGAACTCCTAATGAGATCTCGATCTTGACTCCGGCACAACACCTGCTTTATGTCTTATTGCCATCGTAGTTAATCCTGCACACTTTTCTTAACATATAGATTAGATCAAACAACTTACAATTGACTTCATCATCAAAATCCAAGATTCAACAATCTCCCCCTTTTTGATGATGATAATCAATTGATGACGGAGTTAACCTTAACTCCCCCTATTTATATGCCATACTTGAGAAAAGACATTCTTGAATTCAAGATCTTCGAATTCAATAAACAAATTGATAAGTTAAGTTCATTTAAACTTATTAATACACACATCATGATTCCTATCATGATCTAACATTCTCAAAATGATGTCAAGGCATGACATCCATTTTCAAGTGTGATATTTCAAATATAAAATATGACAAAGATAGCAATTCATCATTCTATGACAAGATATCAATTATAAAATAGTCAGTTAAGCTCTAGATATCTTATCAAATTTTATCAAGCAAACATTTTAAGTATATATGATGAAATACATTGCATACATTTATCATCAATTTACCATATTTTGGTATTATTTCTCCCCCTTTGTCATCAATAAAAAGGAGAACGATTCAATAATGCAAGTCTGGTAAACATTCATGACATGGTATCATTCATAAGTTCTCAACATTAAAAGTTATAAACATTAAAGAGATAGCTTCCTTCAACTTCTCTCTTTTTATTTTTCATCAAAACTTCACATAAAGAAGGAAAGTAAGGAGGAAAATCTATTAAGAACCAACTTTGTGAAATGATTTGAATCAAAACAAAAATGATAAAAGAGTTTTATTAAATCATGCTTCAATTTTCATAAGGATTAAAATATTCATGTGAAATCAAATCCTCATTCTTACAAGTGTTCATCTCATAAAAAAGAATCATAAAAATTCTTCCTTCATTAAGAAAGAATTCATGTGAAAGAATCATCATATGAAGGATAAAAGAAATTCTGTGAATAAGCCTTTATAATGAGAGGATCATCACATCAAATCCATTTCTCAATAAAAATTCACAAGAGATAAATCCGTGAGAGATGCATTTGTCAATTAATTCCATGTATTAAAAATAATTAAGTGACAGAGCTAGGGTATGAAGTAAACTTGATACCAAGGAAGATAAAAATGAAATAGGCTCATGAAATATCTATTAAAGGAAGATAGTCCTGAAAAGATATACATCATATTCATGCATTCGAACAAATTAACATTCCTAATTCTTTTCTAATAAAATCATATTATTCTTCACTTAAAGGTTTTATAAAAAAATCGGTTAATTGATGTTTTGTATCAATAAACTCTAAGATTACATCATGATTATTAACATGATATCATATAAAGTGATGCCTAATATCAATATGTTTAGTTCTAGAGTGTTGAATGAAATTTTTTGTTAAACATATTGCACTTGTGTTATCACATTTTATGCGAATATTTTTAAGATGGATCTTATAATCTTCTAAAGTGTTTTTCATGCACACAACTTGTGCACAACATGCACTAGCTGCAATGTACTCAGCTTTGGTTGTATATAATGCAATTGAGTTTTGTTTCTTGTAAGGCTAAGAAACAAGTGTATGTCCTAAAAATTGACATGTTCCGGTTGTGCTTTTTCTATCTAATCTACATCCAGCAAAATTCGCATCAGCATAAGCAACTAGCTCAAAGTGCTCAGATTTTGGATACCATAATCCTATATTTGTTGTTCCTTTAAGATATCTAAGTATTCTTTTAATTGCTTTGAGATGAGATATCTAAGGATTAGATTGAAACCTAGCATAAAGTCCTACACTAAACATGATATCCGATCTAGTTGCGGTGAGATAAAGTAAACTTCTTATCATACCCCTATAAGCTTTTTTATCAAAGCTTTCTCCACTTTCATCAATTTCTAGCTTAGTGGAGGTGCTCAAAGGAGTGTTGATAGCGTTTGAGATATCCATATTAAACATTTTTAGTAAATCTAAAACATATTTTGTTTGACTAAGAAATATACTATTACTTAATTGTTTGATTTGTAAGCCTAAAAAGAAACTTAATTCCCCCATCAAACTCATTTCAAATTCAAGACTCATACTTTTAGCAAATGACTCACATAGAGATTCATTCATAGAACAAAAAATGATATCATCAACATAATTAATAATAAGAAAATTATTTTCAAAATTTTTGATAAACAATGTAGTATCGACCTTGCATTTAGAGAAATTATTTTTAATAAGAAATTAGCTAAGTCTCTCATACCAAGCCCTTGGGGCTTGTTTCAATCTATAAGAGCTTTAGTCAATTTAAATAAACGATTAGGGAGATTATCATTCTCAAATCCGGGAGGTTTTTTAACATAAACTTCTTTGGAAATAAAGTCATTAAGAAATATATTTTTAACATCAATTTGAAATAACTTAAAATTATTACTACTAGCATAGGCAAGGAGTATCCTTATGGCTTCTAATCATGCCACAAGAGTGAAGGTTTCTTCATAATCGATACCTTCTTCTTGGTTAAAACCCTTGGTCACTAATCTAGCCTTGTTTCAAACCACAATACCAAATTCATCTTACTTGTTTCTAAAGACCCATTTAGTACCAATAACTAAATGGTCACTTGGCCTAGGAGCAAGCTTCCACACCTCATTTCTCTCAAATTGATTCAACTCCTCTTGCATTGCGATGACCCATGAATTATCTTTCAAGGCCTCGTCAATACACTTAGGTTCAATTTAGGAGAGAAAAGCAACGTTTGCATAGAAATTCTTAAGAGAGGAACGAGTTTGAACCCCTTTAGATGTGTCTCATATTATTAGCTCCTTAGGATGAGCATCTATATACTTCCATTCCTTCGGTAAAGAAGGTTCGGAAGAAGATGTATCTAAGTTACTAGAAGGAGAAAGGGATTCATTCAAGTTCAAATTTTCAAAATTAAGATCATCATCAAAATTATTTTTTTTAACTTCAGAAATTTCATTAAAAACCATATGAATTGATTCTTCTATAATCAAAGTTCTTTTGTTAAAGATACAAAAGACTTTAGAAATGAAAGAATAACAAAGAAAATTTCTTTCATCGGATTTTGCATCAAACTTTCCTAAGGTATCTTTTTCATTCAATATAAAGCATTTACATCTGAAAACTTTAAAGTATGAAACATTGGGTTTTTTATTGTTCCACAACTCATAAGGAGTTTTGGAAAGTAATGGTCTTACTAGAACCCTATTCATGATATAGCATGCCGTATTTACGGCTTCGGCCCAAAAATATTTGGGTAGGCTATGTTCATTTAACATAGTTCTAGCCATTTCTTGTAAGTTTCTATTCTTTCTTTCTACTATATTTTGTTGAGGATTTCTTGGAGTAGGGAAGCTGTGGTTGTATCCATTAGATTCACAAAATTCTTGAAAATCACAGTTTTGAAATTCACCATCGTGATCACTTCGAATTGATGAAATCATAAAACCTTTTTCATTTTGAACAAGTTTATAAAACTTAGAGAAATACCTAAAGCAATCATTTTTGTGTGCTACAAAGTAAGTCCATATGTATCTACTAAAATCATCTATAATGACAAATGCATATTTGCTACCTCCTAGGCTTGATGTAGCAATTGGTCCAAACAAGTCCATATGGATCAATTGCAAAGGTCTACAGGTATTTATTTGGTTTTTAGGTTTAAAGCTACCTTTTATTTGTTTTCCTAGTTGACATGCATCACACACATTATCCTTGATGAACTTGATAAGAGGAATTCCTCTTACAAGTTCTTTAGATGAAATTTGAGAGATTAGTTTTATGCTAGCATGACCAAATCTCCTATATCATAGCCCAGCATCGTCATTCAAAACCAAAAAACACATTTCATTGCAAAGATCATTGATGTCAATAGTGTATACATTATTTTGTTTTAATACAATCATAGATATATTTTTGTATAATTTTTCAATAATGCAAGCATTAGATTCAAATCTAACAATGTATCCTTTATCACATAATTGACAATACTCAAAAGGTTATGCTTTACACCATCAACTAATAATACATCTTCAATAAGAAGGTTGGATTTGTTACCTATGGTTCTTTTGCCAATGATTTTACCCTTGTTGTTATCTCCGAATGTGACATATCCTTCGTCTAGTTTAGTGAGTTTAGAGAAATGAGATGGATCTCCGGTCATATGCCTTGAGCATCCACTATCAAGGTACCATCTCTTGCTCCTAGCTTATGGTGGTACATTTTTCTATAAAAAGATATGATTTTTAGGTACCCATTTGATCTTGGGTGCTTTTTGATCTACATAACTTATCATATTGTGTTGAGTCATTTGAGGTTCTTTTAGGAACCCAAATCAATTTATGTGGACTATATTTCTTGAATGGACATTTGTACGCAACATGTCCAGGTTTGCAGCAAAAGTTACATTTAGTGTGAGGTGATATATGCAAGGTAGGGCTTTTAATAAAGGTGATTGGATTTTGATGAGAGCTACTCACAAATCCGATTTTGCCTTTCCTATGAACGTGACCCTTATTGGCAAGGATCATGCTCAAGGACTTACTGCCAACCTCAAATTTCTTCAAGGTATCTTTGAGTTGCAAGTTTTCCGTTTGAAGTATTTCTAAATCATGGCATTTTGTATAGGGAGCTAAGCTATTTTCATGCTCAATCTTTACTCTATCAAAATTGCTAATAAGAGAAGCATGTTCCCTTTTTAAAGAATTATACTTTTTACTCAAAATTCTACATTCATCAAATAATTTATAAAAAGCATTTGAAAGCTCATCGAAAGTTAAATTTGTGTCTAATGAACTTGTTACCTCATCTCCAGTAGCCATTAGCGCATAGTGAGCAACTTGCTCGATGTTGATTAGCTCCTCTTCTTCGGAAGCACTTGAGTCGTCCCATGTAGCTTTAAGCATCTTCTTCTTTGATTGCCTCCTCTTTGCTTGGAGACATTTACTCTTAAAGTGTCCCGGCTTCTTGCATTCATAGCATATTACTTGTTCTTTCTTTGGTTCAAATTTATTTTTAGTATCATTTTTGAATTTATTTATTTTATAATTTTTTTAAATTTTCTTATTAATAGTGCCAAGACTTATCAAAGTTCTCATCACTTGAGTTTTCTTTCAAGTAATCTTCTTATGTTCTCAGAACTATATCCTTCATGTTCTTTGGAAGGGTGTCCTCAAGCTCTTCATGAGCTTTACATGTTATTTCATAGGTTATTAGTGACCCAATTAGTTCTTCAAGAGGAAAGTTATTTAGATTTTTGGCCTCTTGAATGTACGTTATTTTAGGGTCCCAATTTTTTGGTAGGGATCTTAAAATCTTTTTAACAAGTTCAAAATCCAAGAAATCTTTATCAAGTCCTTTTAGACCATTGATGACATCCATAAATCGAGTGTATATGTCTCCAATGGTCTCACTCGGTTTCATTCGAAACAACTCATAAGAATGCACTAAAAGATTAATTTTTAACTTCTTCACTCTACTAGTGCCTTCATGAGTTACTTCAAGTGTATGCCAAATGTCAAAAGCCATATGTCAAAAGCCCTTTCACAAATCGATACTCGATTAAACTTATTTTTATTTAATGCACAAAATAAGGCATTCATAGCCTTTTTGTTTAAAGTAAAAGTCTTCTTCTCTAACTCATTCCAATCATTCATTAGAAGAGAATACTTTTGAAAACCGTTTTCGACAATGTTCCAAAGCTCAAAATCCATTGAAATTAGGAAGATCCTTATTCTAGTCTTCCAATGTGTGAAATCCGTCCCATTGAACATGGGCGGACGTGTAATTGAATGGCCCTCTAGGTTGTCAGCAAATGTCATCTAGGGGCACTGCTTTCCAGGCTATGCCACCGTCGACCCTTGCAGTGCGTGCTCAATTCGACCCAATTCAGCCCTGTTAAGAGCCCAGTTGGCCCATAATTAAGTTAGTGGGATTACCTCCCAATCCTAACTTAATTTATGCTCTAACTACAATAATTAAGCCATAATTTACAGTGCTTCTTGTTCCGGTGCGTTAATTGCTCTTTCATAGAGCTTCCGACATGCATCCGGTGAACATCCGACGAACTCTTGGCAATGTTCCGGCGGACTCCTGGCAAGCTCCTGGACTTTACGATGATCTTCTTGGTGAGTTCAGATGAGCTTCTATGGCAAGCTCCTGAACTTCTCGATTGGTTCCCGCAGAACTTCCAACGAATGTCCGGACTTCCGTCGAACTCTCGAACTCCCAATGAGATCTCAATCTTGACTCTAGCACAACCTGCTTTATGTCTTACTACCATCGTAGTTAATCCTGCACACTTTTCTCAATATATAGATTAGATCAAACAACTTACAATTAACTTCATCATCAAAATCCGAGATTTAACAAACTTGTCATTTTGCATGGATTTCTTTACGGTTCCTTTAGGAACCCAAATCAATTTGTGTGGACTACATTTCTTAAATGGATAATGATAAGCTACATGCCTAAATTTGCAACAAAAGTTGTATTTGTTTCAGGGTGAAATATGCAAAGTAGGGCTTTTAACAAAGGTGGTTGGATTTTGGTGAGAGCTACTCATAAATCTAATTCCGTCTTTTCAATGAACGTGACCCTTATTGTTAAGGATTATGTTCAAGGACTTGCTACCAACCTCAAACTTTTTAAAGGTTTCTTTGAGTAGCAAGTTTTCTTTTCTAAGTGTTTCTACTTCATAGCATTTTGTGCAGGGAGCTAAACTATCATCATGCTTAATTTTTAGCCTATTAAAATCACTAATAAGAGAAGCATATTCCTTTTTTAACAAGTTATACTTTTTACTCAAGGTTCTACATTCATCAAATAATTCATGAAATGTATTTAAAAGCTCATCGAAAAATAAATTTGTGTCGAATGAACTTGTTATCTCATCTCCAATGGCCATTAGTGTATAGTGAGCAACTTGCTTGGTGTTGGTTGGCTCCTCTTCTTCAGATGAACTTGAGTCGTCCCATGTTGCTTTAAGAGCCTTCTTCTTCATTGGTTGTCTCTTCTTTGCTTGGGGACATTCGCTCTTGTAATGTCCCAGCTTCTTGCATTCGTAGCATATTACTTGATCTTTCTTGGGTTCAAATTTATTTTTATTATCATTTTTAAATTTATTCCTTTTTATAAATTTTTTAAACTTTCTTGTTAAGAGTGCCAAGTCATCATTAAGGTCCTCATCACTTGAATTTTCTTTCAAGTGGTCTTCTTGAGTTCTTAGTGTTAGATCCTTCCTGTCCTTTGGAAGGTTGTTCTCAAGCATTTCATGAGCATTACAAGTTATCTCATAGATCATCAGTGACTTGATTAGTTCTTCAAGAGGAAATTTATTTAAATCCTTGGCCTCTTGAATGGTCGTTACTTTAGGATTCCAACTCTTTGGAAGGGAACTTAAGATTTTGTTAACAAGTTTAAAATCCGAGAAAATTTTACCAAGTCCTTTTAAACCATTGACGACATCCGTAAATCGGGTGTACATGTCTCCAATGGTCTTACTCAGTGTCATCCGAAATAACTCATAAGTATGCACTAAAAGATTAATTTTTGACTCCTTCACTCTACTAGTGCTTTCATGAGTCACTTCGAGTTTGTGCCAAATATCAAAAGTCGTTTAACAAATCAACACTTAATTGAACTCGTTTTTATCTAATGCACAAAACAAGGCATTTATAGCCTTGACATTTAAAGTGAAAATCTTCTTTTCCAACCCATTCCAATCATTCATTAGAAGAGAAGACTTTTGAAACCCATTTTCTATAATATTTCATAATTCAAAATCTATTGAAATTAGAAAGATTCTCATTCTAGTCTTCCAATATGTGTAATTCATCCCATTGAATATGGGCAGACATATAATTGAATGACCCTCTAGATTGCTAGTAAATGTCATCTCTCTTGGGTTTAAAACCAAATGAGAGTGAACCTTGCTCTGATACCAATTGTTAGGATCAAGAGCGGCACTAAGAGGGGGGGTGAATTAGTGTAGCAGAAAACTTTCCCGATTTTAAAAGTCTTCGTTTCAATTAAAACTGATTCTGACAAAAATCATTTTGATTCAATCCGTTTCGAAGAGAAATTGAATTTGAAAGCTTTCGTAAAAGTGCAAAGAGAAGATTAAGGAGGCTTGCAGTAATGTAAATTACACAAATGAAAAGGAAACCAGAATGTAGAGTGGTTCAGTCGATGTGACTTACATCCACTTTCGGATTCCTCCTCCGTCGAGGTCACCGACGTCCACTAAAGGCCTTCCTTCAATATGTAAAGACCAAACACTTTGTTAGATCACTTTCTCCTTTTCTCGGGTTTAGGAGATAACCCTTACAAGGTTCACTCCTCTTTCTTGGATGTTTACAAAGCTAAGAGAGGGAGGGGAGGACTCTTTCTAACTTTTACAACACTTAATACCCTAGAGATTCAAGAATATGTTAAACACTTTCATGCCCTTTCATACAGAAAAGGGTGAGGTTTTTATAGGCCTCAATGGCTTCAAAATTGAAGCAAAAAAATGTCACATCCCTAGATTTTGGGGTACTGGCGGTACCACCACCGTTACTGGGCGGTACTACCGTCGTTGGTCTGACATTGGATGGTACCACCACCTAACAGGGGCAGTACCACCGCTGGCAGCATTCACTATTAGTAGTACCACCACCCAGACAACTTGGGACACTGTCTTCCAAGCGGTGCCACCGCCGGCCAAGATTTCAAGTGCTAAATGGGCTGCTCGATTCGGCCCAATTCAGCCCTGTTAAAGAACCAATTGGCCTCTAATTAAGTTAGTGGGATTACCTCTCAATCTTAAGTTAATTTACGATCTAACTACAATAACTAAGATATAATCATAGTATTTCTTGTTTTGGTGCGTCAATTGTTCTTCTAGTGAGCTTCCGGTGAACTTCCAACGAACATCCAATGAATTCTCGGTAATGTTCCGGCGGACTCCCGGCAAGCTCCTGGACTTTACGACGATCTTCTTAGCGAGTTTTGATGAGCTTTATTGGCAAGCTACTGGACTTCTCGGTTGGTTCCAGCAAAACTTCTGATAAACGTCCGGACTTCTAACGAACTCTTGAACTCCCAACGAGATCTCGATCTTGACTCTGACACACCACCTGCTTTACGTCTTACTGCTATTGTAGTTAATCCTACACACTTTTCTCAATATATAAATTAGATCAAATAATTTACAATTGACTTCATCATCAAAATCCGAGATTCAATACCTTCCAAAGAACAGGAAGGATTTGGTACTTTGAACAATAGAATACCACTTGAGTGATGACTCAAGTGATAATGATGATGACCTTGAACTCCTCATAATAAAGCTTAAAAAAAATTTAAAACAAGAATCAAAGAACAAAAATAAACTTAAAATGAATAAGCTACAAAAGAACAAGAAAACACTCAAGGTGGCTTGAGACGAATCAAGTTTATCTGAAGATGAAGAATAAACCAACAAAGGCAAGGTGGTAAACTATGCCTTAATGATTTTCGATGACATGGTAACCAAAACCCCTTTGCCTTATTTTGAAATTACTTGATGCTTTTTCATGAGTTATTTTTAAATTAGTTAGTAAAATATAAAAATTATAAAAAGGTTAGATCATGCTTCTTTTTATTTTGAAAAAATGATCATGAAAATTACATGTTTTATGATAAAGGAATAAAATGTTAGATTTAAATCTAATGATTAATCCTATGTATGTTTTTAAGAAGAAATAATGTGTATCTTGATGATTTCCGATTTTGATTGAAAATGCTTTATGTCTAATGAAACCATGCTTGATGTCTTCATGAAAATGTTAAGAGGTTTGATATCATGCTTAATGAGTTTATAGTTTGAAATTGTGCATGTTATATCTTAAAACTTGAAACTATGTTTTGGTATCATGCCCAAAGTAATGATGCATAATGATCATGCTTAATGAGTTTATATTTCAAAATTATGCATGATGATTCTTCTAATTTATGGCTTATCGATCTTTGTCGTAATGAAAGTTGCTTTTTTGGTTTTAAACATGATGCATGTTTTGATTTGGCATAAATAACAAAGGCATACTTGTATGAAATAAAATAGAAAATATATTTTTCTTGAAAACTTCTCATTCCCTATCTTATTGAGTTTTCAAGGAGAGATTAATGAATCTATCTATGTTTTTTTTATGAATCTCTTGAAAATGATTTTGATTTGATGATTTGAATTTGAATGAGATTTATCTTGATTTTTTGAGATTTATAACTTGAAATTTCTTATGCTTGAATCAATATATTATATCATTTGATTTCCTATGCTTCTTTTTGCTATTTATGAAAGAAGAGATCTATTGAAATCAATCATGTCTTGTGGCATTCATAATTTGATATTAATATCTTTCATGTCATGATTTTCATATGACACCTTTGTATTTTTGTGATGACTTGAACATTTACTCCATTATGTTCTTTCCTTCTTCCTTCTTATTTACAACGACAAAGGTGAAAAAGGAAATCACTAGCATTTCAAGTGATCAATAAATCTCTTCATTTTATTTTGAATCTCTTGAAAGGAATTTTGTTGATTTGACAAATTGAATAAGTTAAAAATAATGATGAATGTTTTGAAAATAAATGATTTGATCATGTTTGATGATTTTAAATTTTGAAATTATGCATGATGAGTTGAAGTTATTAGGATCAAAAGCACTAAGAGGGGGAGAGGGGGGGGGAGGGGTGAATTAGTACAGCAAAAAACTTTCGTTGGTTTAAAACGACATTTGTACGATGAAAGCATTTTCGATGAAAACCATTTCGAAAAATTCTTCAACTTAAGATCAACCAAAAGTATAGTTGAAGTAAAGCAACGGAGGCAGTTTGTAATTAAGATAGAGAGCAGAATGTAAATACAAACTGAGATTTAGAGTGGTTCGGTCAATCTTGACCCACATCCACTTTTGGCTTCCTCCTTCGATGAGGTCACGGACGTCCACTAGAGGTCTTCCTTCAATAGGCGAAGGCCAACCACCCTTTACAGCTTTAGTCCTTTTGACGGGCTTAGGAGACAACCCTTAAAGATTTTCACTCCTCTCTTGAATGATCAAAACTTAGATGAAAAGAGGAAGAAAAACTTCTAGCCTTTTACAATACTTTTAAGCTCTCAAATTCTCAGAATAAATGTAAGCTTTCGATTGCCCTTTCATGCAGAAAGGGTGGGGTTTATATAGGTCCCAATCAGTTTGAATTTGGAGCTCAAATGTGTCATCTCCTAGATTTCCGGGGTTTTGGCGGTACCATCGCCAGAACTGGGTGGTACTATCGCCTGACACTAGTCGGAGACCGAGCTTAGGCGGTGTCAATGCTTGATAAAGGCGGTACCACTACCTAGCATTCTTGGGAGACTGAGCTCCTAGGCGGTGCCACCATCGGCCAGGAATTCTGGGTCCGAATGAGTTGATTCGTTTGGCCCAATTTGGGTCTGTCAAGAGCCCAATTGCCTCTAGATTAAATTAATGGGATCACCTCCTATTCATACTTAATCTACATGCTAACTACGATATTTAAGACATTAATATTACAACTTGCTTCGATGCGTCAATCGCTTCTTCCAGCGAACATCCGACGAACCCTCGGCGATGCTCCGGTGGACTTCTGGTAAACTCCTGGACTTGTGATGATCCATTTGGCGAGTTCCGATGAGCTTCTTTGGCAAGCTCCTGGACTTCTCAGATTTGTTCCCGTAGAACCTCCGACGACCGTCCGGACTTCCGTCGAACTCTCGAACCCCCAACGTGATCATGGTCTTGACTCTAGCGTAACTCTTGCTGCATATCTTACTGCCACCATAGTTAATCCTATACATGTAAAACAAACTTTGATCTAGACAATTAATACTAAGCATTAATCAAGTTATTCGGCATGTCATTGGTCCCTCGACGCTTCGTCCGATTCTTCGACGCATCGTCCTCGCCTACGGCCTATTGCCCAATCGGCTAGTTGACTTTGTAACTCTGATATCCTTGGCGGAATGTCTACTCTTCTTGGCCCGATACCCAAATCCACGACCCGAAGCCTTATGTCGATACGTCGACCGATCCACCGGCCCGACGTCCAATCTTCTAACATGTTCCTCCGGCCCAACATGATTTTTCCTGCTTTAATTATCTCATCATGATCAAAGCATCCTGTGTCACTCAAAATGTAGATTAAAACATAAACACAATTATCAATTAGTTTCATCATCAAAATACAAGATTCAACAGAAGTGATGTTGGTTTAAAACTATTTATTCAACAGAAGTGACAATCTTTTTATCAAATGAATCATGATTTTTTTTGTGAATTCTTGGAATTATAACTTGAGTCTTCTTTTTGAATCAAGATCGTTTCCTATCATGCTTTCTATTTACAAAAGAAGAAATTTGTCAAAAAATGATATATGGTCTTTTGACACTCATGACTTGATTCTTCATCTTTGTTATTTATCTTTGTCATGATTTGAAGATTGAAGTAAAGGGAAATGAATTATACTACTATATTGTTATTCCCCTCTCTCTGCCAATGACAAAGGGGAGAAAGAATTGCTAGCGTGCACATCACAAAAAGAGGCAAACTTGCTAGCTTGTTTATCTCAAAAGAGAAGCAAAGATTGCTAACTTGCATAATTCAAGAAGCAAAAGTTGCTTTCTTGAACATCTCAAATATTGCTAGCTTACATTTTCTAAAATAATATAAAAATTTGCTAGCTTGCATGATGTAAAACTTGTTAGAATTGCTAGCTTGAACATTGCAAAGAAAAGCAAACATGCTAAACTCTGCACATCTCTAAAACTTACTAGCTTACATGATGATAAATGCAATGATTTGAAATTGTTAGGATCGAGAGCACTAAGGGGGGGGGGTGAATTAGTGCAGCGGAAATCTTTCAGCGATTAAAAACGAAAGCTGCGTTCGTTCAATAAAAACTATTTTGATTCAAAAGCCAATTCTAAGATTACTTATGATTAAGTGCAGTTTATGTCTAAACACAGTTTGCGTCTAAGCGCAATTTACGCAGTTTGCAGTTTGCGTCTAAATGCAGATTGCATCTAAGCGCAGTTTGCATCTAAGCGCAGTTTGCGTCTAAGCTCAGATTGCGTTTAAGCGTAGTTTGCGTCTAAGCGCAGTTTACGTCTAAACTCAGATTGCGTCTAAACGTAGTTTGCGTCTAAGCGCAGTTTGCGTCTAAAATCAGATTGCGTCTAAGCGTAGTGCAGTTTGCGTCTAAACGCAGTTTTACGTCTAAACACAGTTTTACGTCTAAACGTAGTTTTACGTCTAAACGCAGTTTGCGTCTAAACGCAGTTTTACGTCTAAACGTAGTTTTACGTCTAAAAGTAGTTTATGTCTAAAACACAGTTTTACGTCTAAACGCAGTTTGCGTCTAAACGCAGTTTTACGTCTAAACGTAGTTTTACGTCTAAATGCAGTTTGCGTCTAAAACACAGTTTTAAAGGGATCTGAACTTAGAAACTTCGTTCGTAAAAGCGCAGAAGACAGTTTTGCAGAATCAAAACGTAAACGTAAACTGTAATGTATGAAAACACCGATTTACGTCTGAATGCAGATTCGGAAAGATCAGCATTTAGAAACTTGTTCGTAAAGGCGCAGAGAGCAGTAGCTATGTAGGAGGTTTGCAGTAATGATAAAGTGCTCAAAATAAACGCAAACCAGAGATTTAGAGTGGTTCGGTCAGTCTTGACCTACTCCACTTTTGGCTTCCTCCACCGACGAGGTCACCGACGTCAACTAGAAGCCTTCCTTCAATAGGCGAAGGCCAACTACCCTCTTACAGATTCACTCCTTTTGACGGGCTTAGGAGACAACCCTTACAGAAGTTTTCTCTCCTCTCTTTACAACTCAAACTTGAAGAATAGAAAGAGGAGAACTAGTAGTTTTGAGCTCTAAGAAACACAGAAAGATAGCAAGATTTCGAGTGTGTGTTCTGTGCTTTCAGTGCTGAATGGGTGGGGTATTTATAGGCCCCAACCCAATTCAAATTTGGAGCTCAAAACGATCAAATCCCGGAATTCCGGGATCAGGCGGTTGCACCTCCTAACTGGAGAGGTTGCACTGCCTGGCAGAGCTCGAAGACTTAGCCTCTGGGCGGTGCTACCTCTGTCAGGGGCGGTTGCACCTCTCTGCCAGAGCTCGAAGACCGAGCTCAGGCGGTTGCACCTCTCTGGCCCTGGCGGTGCCACCTCTTTCACTATTTCAGCTCACTTGGTTTGGCTCCAAACTTGGCCCAAACCAGTCCGAACTTGGGCCTAATTGGCCCCTACTTGGGTTATAGGATTAACACCTAATCCTAACCCTAATTAACGTGCTAACTATGATTTTAAAGACATTTTCTAAGCTATTACAAAGTCCGCAAGTCAAGACTTCTTCTAGCGAGCTTCCGGCAAACTTCCGGCGGTCTTCCGATGAACTCTCGGAAACCATTCTGCGGACTCCCGGCAAGCTCCTAGACTTCACGATTTGATCTTAGCGAGTTCCAACGAGCTTCTTCGGCAAGCTCCGATCTTTCTCGGCGAGCTCCGCGAACTTCCAACGAACCTTCCGGCGAGCTTCCGAAAATCCTTCGGCAAGCTCCCAACTCATTCTCGGCTAGTTCCGGTAGCATTCCCGATGAACCTTCGGACTTCCGTCGAACTCTCGAACTTGCAACAAATCCTTCGCGCTTGACTCCGACACTTTGTTTCGCTTTATGTCTTCATCGTTATCATAGTTAATCCTGCACAATTAAAGCAAAACTTCGATCGAGACAATTAATCCTAAGCAATTAACCAAGTTGTCCGGCATGTCATTGGTCCCTCGACGCTTCGTCTGATTCTTCGGCGCATCGTCCTCTCCTGCGGCCTATTGCCCAATCGGCCAGTTGACTCCGCAACTCCGATATCCTTGGCACAATAACCGCTCTTCTTGGCCCGATGCCCGAGTCCACTGCCCGAAGCCTTCTGTCGATACGTCGACCGATCTACCGGCCCGACGTCCAATCTTCTGACATGTTCCTCCGGCACAACATGATTTTCCTGCTTTAATTGTCTCATCCTGATCAAAGCATCCTGCATCACTCAAAACGCAGATTAAATCATAAACATATATCAAGTAGTTTCATCATCAAAATAGGAGATTCAACAGAAATTATATATCTAAAAATTTGTTAGATGCACTTCTCCTTTTTATTGATGACTGATAAGACCCTAAAGTCTTATCATGGCTTTGATACCAAATGATAAGACCCTAAAGTCTTATCGTCGCTTTGATACCAAATGATAAGACCCTAAAGTCTTATCGTAAAAAAGAAGAAGAGAAAGGGGATGATCGCTTCGAGGGGATCGGCCTCCTTGATCGCTTCGAGGGGATCGGCCCTCCTTGATCACTTCGAGGGGATCGGCCCTCCTTGATCGCTTCGAGGGGATCGGTTCTCCTTGATCACTTCGAGGGGATCGGCCCTCCTTGATCGCTTCGAGGGGATCGGCCTCCTAGGGTTTATCAAAAGACAGAATAATATTTTTCATAGATTACTGAAAAGAAGCAGTTACATCCCTATTTATTGAGTTCCACCCAGAGTCCATCAGGACTTGAACTCTAATAATAAATAAATATTAAATAAACCTCTACTTGACTCTAATTGAACCAAACCGACTCAATAAACAACTGGACTAAACAGACTTAATAAACATTATTCAAAAGCTCAGAAAAAGGGTCCTAACAGTTCCTCCCTTTTCGAATCAGCCTTGTCCTCAAGGTTGAGCAACATCAATCTCGGGGAGCTTGTCTTTTAGCACTTCAGTCATAGGCTATCTGCAACACATCACAACTCGTTGATCAAGTAAGTATGGTCTCCACTTTTTGACAGTGTAAGCAATAGGTCGATCATTTAGTGTAGTAATCGTTGTAAGAAAAATTCCTAGCCTTTGCTATCATAAGTTAAAATCCGTCCATTAGCTTCGAATATATCACATCCTTCAATGTGGTGGGCTAATTGGGCTGCAACTTTCCTGTCCATAAAATTATTAGTGCTATTTGTATCAATCAAAATAGTGACAGGTTGATGCTTCAAAGTTCCTCCGATTTGTTAGGATCGAGAGCACTAAGAGGGGGGGGGGGGTGAATTAGTGCAGCGGAAATCTTTCAACGATTAAAAACGAAAGCTGCGTTCGTTCGATAAAAACTATTTTGATGCAAAAGCCAATTCTAAGATTACTTATGATTAAGTGCAGTTTATATCTAAACACAGTTTGCGTCTAAGCGCAATTTACGCAGTTTGCAGTTTGCGTCTAAATGCAGATTGCGTCTAAGCGCAGTTTGCATCTAAGCGCAGTTTGCGTCTAAGCTCAGATTGTGTTTAAGCGCAGTTTGCGTCTAAGCGCAGTTTACGTCTAAACTCAGATTGCGTCTAAGCGCAGTTTGCGTCTAAGCGCAGATTGTGTTTAAGCGCAGTTTGTGTCTAAGCGCAGTTTACGTCTAAAATCAGATTGCGTCTAAGAGCAGTGCAGTTTGCGTCTAAACGCAGTTTTACGTCTAAACGTAGTTTTACGTCTAAACGCAGTTTGCGTCTAAACGCAGTTTTACGTCTAAACGTAGTTTTACGTCTAAACGCAGTTTGCGTCTAAATGCAGTTTTACGTCTAAACTTAGTTTTACGTTTAAAAGTAGTTTACATCTAAAACACAGTTTTACGTCTAAACACAATTTTAAAGGGATCTGAACTTAGAAACTTCGTTCGTAAAAGCGCAGAAGACAGTTTTGCAGAATCAAAACGTAAACGTAAACTGTAATGTATGAAAACATCGATTTACGTCTGAATGCAGATTCGGAAAGATCAGCACTTAGAAACTTGTAAAGGCGCAGAGAGCAGTAGCTATGTAGGAGGTTTGCAGTAATGATAAAGTGCTCAAAATAAACGCAAACCAGAGATTTAGAGTGGTTCGGTCAGTCTTGACCTACTCCACTTTTGGCTTCCTCCACCGACGAGGTCACCGACGTCAACTAGAAGCCTTCCTTCAATAGGCGAAGGCCAACTACCCTCTTACAGATTCACTCCTTTTGACGGGCTTAGGAGACAACCCTTACAGAAGTTTTCTCTCCTCTCTTTACAACTCAAACTTGAAGAATAGAAAGAGGAGAACTAGTAGTTTTGAGCTCTAAGAAACACAGAAAGATAGCAAGATTTCGAGTGTGTGTTCTATGCTTTCAGTGCTGAATGGGTGGGGTATTTATAGGCCCCAACCCAGTTCAAATTTGGAGCTCAAAACGATCAAATCCCGGAATTCCGGGATCAGGCGGTTGCACCTCCTGACTGGAGAGGTTGCACCGCCCAGTCTTGCTCGAAGACTGAGCTCAGGCGGTGCCACCTCTCTGTCAGGGAGGTTTCACCGCCCAGTCTAGCTCGAAGACTGAGCTCAGGCGGTGCCACCTCTCTGTCAGGGAGGTTGCACCGCCTAGTCTAGCTCGAAGACTGAGCTCAGGCGGTGCCACCTCTCTGCCAGGGAGGTTGCACCGCCCAGTCTAGCTCGAAGACTGAGCTCAGGCGGTGCCACCTCCTGGCTGGGGAGGTTGCACCGCCCAGTCTCGCTAGGAGGCTTAGCCCAAGCGGTGCCACCTCCTGGCTGGGGCGGTGCCACCTCTTTCACTATTTCAGCTCACTTGGTTTGGCTCCAAACTTGGCCCAAACCAGTCCGAACTTGGGCCTAATTGGCCCCTACTTGGGTTATAGGATTAACACCTAATCCTAACCCTAATTAATGTGCTAACTATGATTTTAAAGACATTTTCTAAGCTATTACAAAGTCCGCAAGTCAAGACTTCTTCTGGCGAGCTTCCGGCAAACTTCCGGCGGTCTTCCGATGAACTCTCGGAAACCATTCTGCGGACTCCCGGCAAGCTCCTAGACTTCACGATTTGTTCTTAGCGAGTTCCAACAAGCTTCTTCGGCAAGCTCCGATCTTTCTCGGCGAGCTCCACGAACTCCCAACGAACCTTCCGGCGAGCTTCCGAAAAACCCTTCGGCAAGCTCCCAACTCATTCTCGGCTAGTTCCGGTAGCATTCCCGATGAACCTTCGGACTTCCGTCGAACTCTCGAACTCGCAACAAATCCTTCGCGCTTGACTCCGACACTTTGTTTCGCTTTATGTCTTCATCGTTATCATAGTTAATCCTGCACAATTAAAACAAAACTTCGATCGAGACAATTAATCCTAAGCAATTAACCAAGTTGTCCGGCATGTCATTGGTCCCTCGACGCTTCGTCTGATTCTTCGGCGCATCGTCCTCTCCTACGGCCTATTGCCCAATCGGCCAGTTGACTCCGCAACTCCGATATCCTTGGCACAATAACCGCTCTTCTTGGCCCGATGCCCGAAGCCTTCTGTCGATACGTCGACCGATCGACCGGCCCGACGTCCAATCTTCTGACATGTTCCTCCGGCACAACATGATTTTCCTGCTTTAATTGTCTCATCCTGATCAAAGCATCCTGCGTCACTCAAAATGCAGATTAAATCATAAACATATATCAAGTAGTTTCATCATCAAAATACGAGATTTAACAATCTCCCCCTTTTTGATGATGACAACCACTTGATGACGGAATTAAACCTAACTCCCGGAGTTTAAACAAACTCCCCCTATCAATATGCCATATTGATAGAAACTCTTAGATTCAAAAATCTAAGCAACATGTCATCATAAACGGAGTTAACCTTAACTCCCAGAGTTCAAACAAACTCCCCCTATCAATATGCCATATTGATAGAACCTTGAATTCAAACTGAATTCAAGTCATTGCAATATTCATCATGAATACTTGCAACACGTTATCATGATCTTATGCATAAACTTATGCATGTCATGTCATCAAATACTTCTCCCCCTTTGTCATCAACAAAAAGGAGAAGTACCACAATCAAGTGTTTGTGATATTGGTTCAACTTATTGCATGAAAAACATAATATCAAGTTTTATCATCATGCAGTTTTGAAGCCGGAAAATTTAGCAAATGTTACATCATGCTTAGAACATTCAAGCTATCAAGTTTTAGATATGCAAGTTTTACAGCATACAAGATAGCACTTTTATAACATGCAAGCTAGCAATGTTGCAACATTTTAGAACTTGCAAGCTAGCAATTTAGAGATGTTCAAGAAGGCAACTCTTGCTTCTTGAAATATGCAAGTTGCAAGCTAGCAAATTTTTACGATATGCAAGTTTTGCTTCTTGAGATAGGCAAGATAGCACTTTTGCAATTTTTGTTTGGCAAGCTTGTGATGTTCAAGATAACAAGCTCTTTCTTCTCTTTTGAGAAGTGTCATTTTTGCTTTCGTTGCAAAGTGCAAGCTAGCAAAATGCCAAACTAGCAAGAGATAATGTTTTACATGAGGCAAGCAAACAATTTGGCAAGTGTTACATTTGCATCTTCTCTTTAGATGTGCAAGAAAATAAACAAGTTTTTGCATTTTCTTGACCTTTCAAGCTAGCAATTATCGGTGATGTTCAAGATAGCAATTTCTTCTCTTTTGTAATTTTTGCCTTTTTCTTGAATTGTGCTAGCAATCTATCTCCCCCTTTGTCATTGTCAAAAAGAAGGGAAAAACCCTTTACATCAATTTCTAAATTATGACAAAGGTAAGTAATCATTCTTATTTGTGCATCATTATAGTTTCAATGCACAAATTCATTAACATTACATTTCATTTTTTTATGCACGATACCGAAAAATCAATCATCATCATGAGCATATCAAACATGATATTCAAGCATTCATGATATATCATTTTGGCAACATAATCATGGATATTCAAACGATGGTATCTAAATGTCAGAATTCATTACATCCTATTATGCATGATCATTGACTCCTCATTTGTATTTCATGCATTATTTCATTTCATCTCATAAGCAATATCAAGAAGAGTTATTGGATGATGAGATAAATATTTTATGAATACACGGAATATCATAAGTGTTTCATGTATTCATATTATCACATGAAGCATATTATCATTTTTAAGATTCATAACATGAATAACGTTATTACTATTTCATCAAAATCAATTTCGAGATTCACACAATATCATGAAATCATTAATCTCGATAAGATGGGAAAAGCATTTTCTTTTTAAGTGATTCTTTTAACACATCATAAAAAACTCATTCATAATTCAAGTGATTTACAAGATATCATAAATGAATTTATCACTTGTATTTCATCAAAATCGAGAACTCTAGAGATAGAAAATGATTGAAGCATTTAACATGATTGATGCATGATTCATATTTAAAGTGTATCTTATGTCGTAAATACGAATCAAGCATTTGTCAAATCTGAAATCATCCTCAAAATTACATTCAATAAATTCATGTATGACAAGCATAGATTTATTGAAAAATCAATAAGATAGAGGATTACATTTCAAGTGTTCATCAATTGTAGCATTTCATCATATGGTAAGATATCAATGCGTAAAACTGTGAAGCAAGATTTTGTTTGATATCTTGATACAGGGCATGATGTACACATTTCGAATATTTTAGCAAGTGTAGCATTGCATCACATGGTAAGATATCAGCTCGTATGATGCAAATTTTTGTTTGATATCTTGATACAGGGCATATAGCAATGATAGCAATCATATATTTCTTGGTGATGCAAGCATGGGATAATCATAGCATAGTGTTTATAGCATCAATTCATATATTTCTCCCCTTTTTTTTTTAAGTGTTTCATCTTAAGTGATCGATTTCATGTTAGCATGCCTTTTCATTTATGTCAAATGAAAACATGCATCAACGTTTAGGATCGTGAAATGAATTTCATCATAAAACCATCAATCACAAAAATCATCATGTATAGCTTTAAAATCTCAAATCTTTATTCTTATGTCAAAATCATACATTATATTTAACAAACAAAGACAATGAAAAATATCAAGCCTTCCAGACAAAAGTCATGTATCGTCATTGAAAAGCAGTATGAAAATCATCAAAATATACATTCTTGCTTCTCAAGCACATAAATAAGATTTAATCTCACTAGGTGTACAATCATTAGATTTCTATCTTGCATTAACATAAGACATGCAATTTTCATTATTTTCAAAATTACAAGCATGATCATATTTTTGCATTTTCATTATTAAATTATTAAAAATGTAATTTTCAAGAAAATTTAAAGAAAAAGAAAAATGCATCATGAAAAACATCATGTAATTTCAAAGTAAATTAAAGGAATTTTGATTACCTCAGCGTCGAAAGGCGTAAAGGCGTAGTTTGCCACCTCGCCTTTGTTGATTTTCTCCTTGTCTTCAGAGGAGCTCGATTCATCCCAATTTTTGTTCTTCTTCTTGCGTTCAAAGCAAGTAGTTCCGTTCTTTTTACTTTTTAATTTTTGTTTCATTTGTAGTTTAAGTTCACCATCACTTGAGCTTATGCTCGAGTGGTCTTCAAATGTTCTATGTCCCAAATCCTTCCTGTTCTTTGGAAGGTGGTTCTCAAGTTCTTCACGTGCATTGCACGTCATTTCATATGTGATCAATGAACCAATTAGTTCTTCAAGTGGAAATTGGTTCAAGTTTTTCGACTCTTGAATAGCAGTTACTTTTGAATCCCATGTTTTAGAAAGTGAGCGCAAAACTTTGTTAACGAGTTCAAAATCCGAAAAGCTTTTACCAAGTGATTTTAAACCATTGACGACATCCGTAAAACGGGTGTACATGTCAACAACGGTTTCGCTTGGTTTCATATGAAAAAGCTCGAAATCATGCAGTAAAATATTAACTTTCGAGTCTTTGACTCTACTAATTCCCTCGTGCGTGATTTCAAGAGCGCGCCTAATATCGAAAGCCGTTTCGCACAAAGAAACCCGATTGAACTCATTTTTGTCCAAAGCACAAAATAAGGCGTTCATAGCCTTTGCGTTTAAAGAAAAATACTTCTTCTCTAAATCCGACCATTCGTTCATCGGTTTAGAGGGAAGTTGAAAACCGTTTTCAACGATATTCCATAAATCCAGATTTAGAGAAATCAAGAAAACTCTCATTCGAGTTTTCCAATAAGTGTAGTCCAATCCGTTAAAGAACGGTGGACGAAAGACCGAAAAGCCCTCTTGAAGAGCCATTTCTCTCGGGTGTAAATCCGAAATGAGAAATACCCCGCTCTGATACCAATTGTTAGGACCGAGAGCACTAAGAGGGGGGGGGGGGGTGAATTAGTGCAGCGGAAATCTTTCAGCGATTAAAAACGAAAGCTGCGTTCGTTCGATAAAAACTATTTTGATGCAAAAGCCAATTCTAAGATTACTTATGATTAAGTGCAGTTTATGTCTAAACACAGTTTGCGTCTAAGCGCAATTTACGCAGTTTGCAGTTTGCGTCTAAATGCAGATTGCGTCTAAGCACAGTTTGCATCTAAATGCAGTTTGCGTCTAAGCTCAGATTGCGTTTAAGCGCAGTTTGCGTCTAAGAGCAGTTTACGTCTAAACTCAGATTGCGTCTAAGCACAGTTTGCATCTAAGCACAGTTTGCGTCTAAGCGCAATTTACGTCTAAAATCATATTGCGTCTAAGCGCAGTGCAGTTTGCGTCTAAACGCAGTTTTACATCTAAACGTAGTTTTACGTCTAAATGCAGTTTGCGTCTAAACGCAGTTTTACGTCTAAACGTAGTTTTACGTCTAAATGCAGTTTGCGTCTATACGTAGTTTTACGTCTAAACGTAGTTTTACGTTTAAAAGTAGTTTACGTCTAAAACACAGTTTTATGTCTAAACACAATTTTAAAGGGATCTGAACTTAGAAACTTCGTTCATAAAAGCGCAGAAGACAGTTTTGCAGAATCAAAACGTAAACGTAAACTGTAATGTATGAAAACACCGATTTACGTCTGAATGCAGATTCAGAAAGATCAGCACTTAGAAACTTGTAAAGGCGTAGAGAGCAGTAGCTATGTAGGAGGTTTGCAGTAATGATAAAGTGCTCAAAATAAACGCAAACCAGAGATTTAGAGTGGTTCGGTCAGTCTTGACCTACTCCACTTTTGGCTTCCTCCACCGACGAGGTCACCGACGTCAACTAGAAGCCTTCCTTCAATAGGTGAAGGCCAACTACCCTCTTACAGATTCACTCCTTTTGACGGGCTTAGGAGACAACCCTTACAGAAGTTTTCTCTCCTCTCTTTACAACTCAAACTTGAAGAATAGAAAGAGGAGAACTAGTAGTTTTGAGCTCTAAGAAACACAGAAAGATAGCAAGATTTCGAGTGTGTGTTCTATGCTTTCAGTGCTGAATGGGTGGGGTATTTATAGGCCCCAACCCAGTTCAAATTTGGAGCTCAAAACGATCAAATCCCAGAATTCCGGGATTAGGCGGTTGCACCTCCTGACTGGAGAGGTTGCACCGCCCAGTCTTGCTCGAAGACTGAGCTCAGACGGTGCCACCTCTCTGTCAGGGAGGTTGCACCGCCCAGTCTAGCTCAAAGACTGAGCTCAGGCGGTGCCACCTCTCTGTCAGGGAGGTTGCACCGCCCAGTCTAGCTCGAAGACTGAGCTCAGGCGGTGCCACCTCTCTGTCAGGGAGGTTGCACCGCCCAGTCTAGCTCGAAGACTGAGCTCAGGCGGTGCCACCTCTTGGCTGGGGAGGTTGCACCGCCCAGTCTCGCTGGGAGGCTTAGCCCAGGCGGTGCCACCTCCTGGCTGGGGCGGTGCCACCTCTTTCACTATTTCAGCTCACTTGGTTTGGCTCCAAACTTGGCCCAAACCAGTCCGAACTTGGGCCTAATTGGCCCATACTTGGGTTATAGGATTAACACCTAATCCTAACCCTAATTAATGTGCTAACTATGATTTTAAAGACATTTTCTAAGCTATTACAAAGTCCGCAAGTCAAGACTTCTTCTGGCGAGCTTCCGGTAAACTTCCGGCGGTCTTCCGATGAACTCTCGGAAACCATTCTGCGGACTCCCGGCAAGCTCCTAGACTTCACGATTTGTTCTTAGCGAGTTCCAACAAGCTTCTTCGGCAAGCTCCGATCTTTCTCGGCGAGCTCCGCGAACTCCCAACGAACCTTCCGGCGAGCTTCCGAAAAACCCTTCGGCAAGCTCCCAACTCATTCTCGGCTAGTTCTGGTAGCATTCCCGATGAACCTTCGGACTTCCGTCGAACTCTCGTACTCGCAACAAATCCTTCGCGCTTGACTCCGACACTTTGTTTCGCTTTATGTCTTCATCGTTATCATAGTTAATCCTGCACAATTAAAACAAAACTTCGATCGAGACAATTAATCCTAAGCAATTAACCAAGTTGTCCGGCATGTCATTGGTCCCTCGACGCTTCGTCTGATTCTTCGGCGCATCGTCCTCTCCTGCGGCCTATTGCCCAATCGGCCAGTTGACTCCGCAACTCCGATATCCTTGGCACAATAACCGCTCTTCTTGGCCCGATGCCCGAGTCCACTGCCCGAAGCCTTCTGTCGATACGTCGACCGATCTACCGGCCCGACGTCCAATCTTCTGACATGTTCCTCCGGCACAACATGATTTTCCTGCTTTAATTGTCTCATCCTGATCAAAGCATCCTGCGTCACTCAAAACGCAGATTAAATCATAAACATATATCAAGTAGTTTCATCATCAAAATACGAGATTCAACACGATTTTCATAGTTTGTGGGTTAGTGTAGCCAGCCAATGCATACACTGTATGTGTGATGGCTTCAATATCTTCATCAGTTTTCATACCTTTATGATCGGAGTCCAACTCTTTTACTTCCGGTTCCTCTCTAATTGGCTCAATCATCAGAAGTTGCCCTTGTTTACATCGGTGCTCCATACTCCACTTTTCATCATAGTACAAACCTCTTGCTGATCTTTCCTTGCTAATTTTTTTCTCATATAGATTTGCAAATGAGATCGCAACTATCATAGTACGGGGTTGACGAGCCTTAACTTCACACCGGATCTCTAGAATAAGCCCTTCAATAAATGTATCCAGAAGTTGTCGGTTCGACCAATCTCTAGCTTGATTTGATAATCTTTCAAACCTACTCTAATATTCTAACACTGTAAAAGTTTGATGAATTTTGGTGAGCTGGCAATCAACATTATCATATTCGAATGGGCTAAAGCGAACAAGAAGCCCTCTTTTAAACTGCTCCCACGAAGGAACTCCGTGGAAAGTTTCATACCAATCGTACCATTGGAGTGCATCTCCCTCGAGCTGGATTGAGACCACTTCTACCTTTGATTCTTCTGAGGTTTTGTGAAAACGGAAAAAATTTTCTACCTTAGAGATCCAATTGGTCGGATCTCCATCTTTCCATCTCGGAAATTCCATCTTCATGTGTGAGTAATTTGTGTCACAATCTTGAGGCCCTTTTCCTGTATTTTTAGATCTGTACAACGTAGAACTTGAGTCCCCATTTTGTTGAAATTTGCTGAGGCTCTCCAGTAGGCTCTTTTTGAAATCATTAAGTGTTTCTTGCAGTCGGTTCTCAATTCTGATTTCCAATGCTTCCATTTGTTCTTTCACCGAGTTATCAGTGGCCATTGCGTAAGACTGCAAATCTATAATCTCAACTCCTGTTTTTGGTGTTGGTCAAGGGCATCGATACTGTCGATGCGAGGTTGCCGAGGAGGTGGACGCCAAGGGCAGTGCTGCAGTCGCTGCGTTGGAGGAAGAGTAGCTGCCCTGTTTCTATCGCTGCGTGAGGTGAGAGCGCCGGGGTTGGAAGGCGACTGCGTTGATGTGGTTGCAATTGCTGCGACCCAAGGGGCGATCGCCGAGCAACGGGGTTGAGGCAAGGCAGCGTACTTGCTACGGTTGCTGCGTTCGCTGTTGGAGGGTGGCTGCTGCAGAACAAGGGGTTGGTCATTGGCCAGGAGCGACGACGGTGGTTACAATCGGCGGCTGCGGCATCAGAGGGTGCCACTATTTTTGTTGGTGCGTACTCTATTTTTGTCGCACCACCGAAGGAGTTGGCCGGAAGGATCACGAGCAGTTGAGGAGAAGGCTGCGGTGACTGGCAGCAGTGGTGGTCGCTAGCCGGAGCGCAGCGTTGGCGGTGGAGAAGGAGGCAGCGGCCGGGATCGACGGGGGCTGCAGCAACAGAGGAAGCTCTGTTTCTGCAACCGTTGCAACGAGGGCTGCGGCAACCGGCAGCTGCGGCTGCAACCCAAGGGGGGGGCACGGTGAGGGTTGCGGCTAGGAGGCGGGCGACGGTAATAGAGAGATCGAGAAGCAGCGGCGACGGTGGAGAAAAAGGCAGCGAGCGTCGTCGCTGGCTGGGAAGTTGCGATGCTGGAGATGGGAAACAGGGTGCTCTGTTTCTATCTCACCACAGCCGGAGCCGCTGGCGATGCTGGCAACAGCGGTGCGGCAGTGATCGTACGACCGAGAAGTAGCGGCAGCGGTGGAGAAGGAGGAGTCGGCGGCTGTAGAGGCGACCGACGCCTGCGGCAGCAGAGGGACCGGCGGCTGCTCTGTTTCTATCGCACCATAGAAACAGCGACGGCGACATATCGCACGGGCGAAACTGCAACCAAGGGAAGCCAGCGATGGCGGTGCGGCGAGGGCAGCGTCGCCGACGGAATAAGCGGCGATGGGTGGTCCGCTGGCTGGGAATCGGCGGCCGCGGCCCTTCTCGCTCGAGCGAGATGCGGGCAGCGAGGAGGCGAGGTGAGAAGGTTGCTGGCTGGGGCACAGCGGCAGCGGTAGGCGCTGACCGGGGAGCAGCGGCGGCGGTGGTCGCCGACCAGGAAGCAGCGCCGGTGGTGGAGGAGAAGGGAAGCAAGGGTGGTCGGCGCCGGGAAGCAAATGTTCCTTCCTGGTTGAGAAGGAACAGCGTGCGTGGCTGCTGGCTTCGCACTCATAATTAATTAATTTTTTTTTTTTAATGATGAACTACAGCGAGAACGCCGAGGATCGCCGCTCTGATACCAAATGATAAGACCCTAAAGTCTTATCCTAAAAAAGAAGAAGAGAAAGGTCTTATCGTCGCTCTGATACCAAATGATAAGACCCTAAAGTCTTATCGTAGGCTCTGATACCAAATGATAAGACCCTAAAGTCTTATCGTGGCTCTGATACCAAATGATAAAACCCTAAAGTCTTATCATCACTCTGATACCAAATGATAAGACCCTAAAGTCTTATCGTAAAAAAGAAGAAGAGAAAGGGGATGATCGCTTCGAGGGGATCGGCCTCCTTGATCGCTTCGAGGGGATCGGCCCTCCTTGATCGCTTCGAGGGGATCGGTCTGTTGAATCTCGTATTTTGATGATGAAACTACTTGATATATGTTTATGATTTAATCTGTGTTTTAAGTGACGCAGGATGCTTCAATCAGGATTAGACAATTAAAGCAGGAAAATCATGTTGTGCCGGAGGAACATGTCAGAAGATTAGACGTCGGGCCGGTGGATCGGTCGACGTATCGACAGAAGGCTTCGGGCCGTGGACTCGAGCATCGGGCCAAGAAGAGCGGGTATTCTACCAAGGATATCGGAGTTGCGGAGTCAACTGGTCGATTGGGCAATAGGATGCAGGAGAGGACGATGCGCCGAAAGATCGGACGAAGCATCGAGGGACCAATGACATGCCGGACAACTTGGTTGATTGCTTAGGATTAATTGTCTCGATCGAAGTTTTGTTTTAAGTGTGCAGGATTAACTACGATAGGAGAAAGACATGCAGCAAGAGTTGCGCCGAAGTCAAGACAATGATCACGTTGAGAGTTCGAGAGTTCGACGGAAGTTCGGACAGTCGTCGGAGGTTCTGCGGGAACAAATATGAGAAGTCCATGAGCTTGCCAAAGAAGCTCATCGGAACTCGCCAAGTGGATCGTCGCAAGTCCAGGAGTTTGCCGGAAGTCTGCAGGAGCATCACCGAGGGTTCATCGGATGATCGACGGAAGTTCGCCGGAAGAAGCGATTGACGCACTAGAGCAAGTTGCAGTAAATGTCTTAGGAAAAATTGTAGTTAGCACAATGATTAAGTTAGAAATGGGAGGTGATCCCATTAACTTAATCTTGGGGCAATTGGGCCCCTGAAAAACCCAAATTGGGCCAAATGGATCAACCCATTCGGACCCTGATTTCTGGCGGGAGGTGCAACCGCCTAAGCCAGGAGGTAGCACCGCTTGGGCTAAGTCTCCGAGCGAGACTGGGCGGTGCAACCGCCCCAGCCAGGAGGTGGATCCGCTTGGGCTCAGTCTCCGATCGAGACTAGGCAGTGCAACCTCCCCTAACAGGAGGTGGCACCGCTTGGGCTCGGTCTCCGAGCACTGGCTAAGCGGTGCAACCGCCTCAGTCAGGAGGTTGCACCGCTTGAGCTCGGTCTTCGAGCTTTGGCAGGAGGTGCAACCGCCCTTGACAGGAGGTGGCACCGCCCAGAGGCTCAGTCTTCGAGATCTGCCAGGCGGTGCAACCGCTCCAGTCAGGAAGTGCAATCGCTTGATCCCTGAATTCCGTGAATTGACAGTTTTGAGCTCCAAATTTGAACTGGGTTAGGGCCTATAAATACCCCACCCATTCAGCACTGAAAGGGCAAAGAACTAACACCGAAATCCTGATCTTGTTCTGCGATTTTTAGAGCTCAAAATTATTTTAAAGGCCAAAAGTTCTCCCTCTTTTCTTCCAAGTTCTGAGCTGTAAAGAGAGGAGAGAAAATTCTGTAAGGGTAGTCTCCTAAGCCCGTCAAAAGGAGTGAAACTGTAAAAGGGTGGTTGGCCTTCGCCTATTGAAGGAAGGCCTCTAGTTGACGTCGGTGACCTCGTCGGTGGAGGAAGCCAAAAGTGGAGTAGGTCAAGATTGACCGAACCACTCTAAATCTCGGTTTGCATTTACTTTGAGCATATTATCTTTACAGCAAACCTCCTCTAAAGTTTACTGCTTTCTGTGCATATACGATCGGGTTTTAAGCTTTGCACTTTCCGAATCAGCGTTTAGACGTAAATCTGTTTTCTCGTACGATCATCATATTTCAGTTTGCGTTTATGTTTTGATTTCTATCTTAATTGCAAACTGCCTTTATATCCTTGCTTAACCTGCATCTCGCCTAATCAAGTGATTTACGAATCAGCATTTAGACGTAAATCAGTTTCTTCGTACGAACGTCGTATTTCAGTTTGCGCTTATATTCTAGTTTTCATCATAACTGCAAACTGCCTTCATAGATTGACTTTAACGTCATCTCGCTTGATCTTAAGTTAAAGTAATCTTAGAATCGGCTTTCACACCGAAATCGTTTTTATCGTTCGAACGTTTTCTTATCGTCGAAAGATTTCCGCTGCACTAATTCACCCCCCCCTCTTTGTGCTCTTGATCCTAACAATTGGTATCAGAACCCGGTGTTTCTCATTTCGGATTTACACCCGAGAGAAATGGCTCTTCATGGCTTTTAAGAGGGCTTATCGGTCTTTCGTCCATCGTTGTTTAACGGATTGGACTACACTTATTGGAAAACTCGAATGAGAGTTTTCTTGATTTCTATGAATTTGGATTTATGGAATATCATTGAAAACGGTTTTCAACTTCCCTCTAAACCGATGAACGAATGGTCGGATTTGGAGAAGAAGTATTTTTCTTTAAACGCAAAGGCTATGAATGCCTTATTTTGCGCTTTGGACAAAAATGAGTTCAATCGGATTTCTACGTGCGAAACGACTTTTGACATTTGGCGAACACTTGAAATCACGCACGAGGGAACTAGTAGAGTCAAAGACTCGAAAGTTAACATTTTATTGCATGATTTTGAGCTTTTTCGAATGCAACCAAGCGAGACTATAGGCGACATGTACACCCGTTTCACGGATGTCGTCAATAGTTTAAGAGCTCTTGGAAAATGTTTTTCGGATTTTGAACTCATAAACAAGATTTTGCGTTCTCTTTCTAAGAAGTGGGATTCAAAAGTAACTGCAATACAAGAAGCTAAAAACCTAAACAACTTACCACTTGAAGAACTAATTGGTTCATTGATGGCATATGAAATGGTGCACAATGCACATGATGAACATGATGAACAAAATCACCTTCCAAAGAACAGGAAGGATTTGGAACTATGGACAAATGAATACCACTTGAGCGATGACTCAAGTGATGAGGACAATGATGAACTTGAACTTCGAACACTAAATCTTAATAAGTTTATTAAACAAAAATCTAAAATAAACAATAAACTTGAACGAAGGAAGAGGCCAAAGAAGAAGAACACAAAGTGGGATGAATCGAGCTCCTCCGAAGACAAGGAGAAAATCAAGAAAGGCTAGGTGGCAAACTATGCCTTAACCACTTTCAATGATGAGGTAATCGAAATCCCCCTAATTTATTTTGAAATTACTTGATGCTTTCATGATGTATTTTTTTTTAGTTTAGAATTAATGTTTAAGAAAAAAAAAATTATGATCATGCTAGTAATTTCGAAAATGATAATATTGCATATTTTATAAACAAACAAAATGATTTTGATTGAAAATATGAAATCATGGTTAAGAAGTAATAATGTGTATCATGTTGATGTCCATTGTTATTTCTCGATTTTGAGTATATTAAATCATGTTTAATTTGAAGTTATGATTAATGAGTATATATTTTTGAAATTATGTATGATGATTCTTGATAATTATGGATTATCGATTTTCATGATAATAACAGTGGCTTTAAAAATTGATGCATGTTTTGATTTGACATAAATGAAAATGAATGCTAACATGAAATCGATCACTTAAGATGAAACACTTAAAAAAGGGGGAAAAATATATTATCAATGAAATCATGAATCTATTTATGTTATAAATATTGTGAGCCATAAAAATGATTTTGATGATTTAAATTTGAAATGAGTTTTATCAAAATCATGATCATGATTTGTCAAATTGAATGAATTGAAAATGAATGATGACTTTTCTCTTGAATGATTGTGACCTGTATTCCTTGTATTCATGATATGATTTTTATGCAATTCTTTGTATTCATGAAAGGTTTATCTCATCACCCAATTATTTTCTTCTTGATATTCCTTATGTGATGATATGAATACATGAAATATTCATTAATTTATTTTGATGTATACAAATGAAAAGTTATGATCATGCATGGTAGGATATAATTTGACAAAATTGATACCATCATGATATGAAGCATTTATGATTTGCAATGATGCATGCAATACTTGAGCTTTTTAATTATGATGTGATGTATTGCATATGATGTAAATCATGCTTTAAAATGCTATGAGTTGTTACTAAAATGATGTATTATAAATGTTGATTTAATGTCATGAATACTCTAAATGATGAATGTTTGGTATCATGATCAAAATGTTGATAAATAGTTAAGAATTTAAGTATCATGTATAATATGCTCATAATATTGATTGATTTATTTAGTATCATGCATGAATGAAATATAAGGTTTTTGAAATTGTGCATGTTCGAATTTGAAAATATAATGATGCACAAATAAGATTGAAACCTACCTTTGTCATGATTTAGAAATTAATGTAAAGGGTCTTCCCTTCTTTTTGCCAATGACATAGGGGGAGAAAGAGTTGCTAATGTGCATATCTCAAAGAGAAAATTGCTAGCTTGCGTGTCTTAAAATGTTAAAAATTTTTTGCTAGCTTGTATATTGTAAACTTGCTATCGTACTACCATGATGATGAGCATGTCTTATCTTCATGATTGTATTTGAAAATCAATAGCACAGCCTTGTCCGAATGCATGAAAGTGTTAATTTTTTTTTCAGATTCTTTTAACAATTGGATTTTCGAATTATCCTCTTCCAGACTTAATAAGCATATGTCATATCAAGTTTAATTCATATCATTGATTTTTGACATATGGAATCAACTAGCAAATACATCTCTCATACACTTATTATGTGAACAATATTTTGTTTTGAGAAATGGATTTGATGAAATGATTCCTGCTTATAAATTCCTTATTGAAAAAGGAAGTCATTTTTACGTACAAAGATTTGATTCACATACATATCTTGATACTTGTAAAAATGAAACGTGCTTTAATATCTTATCAATTTTAACTTCATTCGAGTAAACTCACAAATAACATGTATCACAAATAGTCTGTTGAATCTCGTATTTTGATGATGAAACTACTTGATATATGTTTATGATTTAATCTGCGTTTTGAGTGACGCAGGATGCCTCGATCAGGATGAGACAATTAAAGCAGGAAAATCATGTTGTGCCAGAGGAACATGTCAGAAGATTGGACGTCGGGCCGGTGGATCGGTCGACGTATCGACAGAAGGCTTCGGGCCGTGGACTCGGGCATCGGGCCAAGAAGAGCGGGTATTGTGCCAAGGATATCGGAGTTGCGGAGTCGACTGGCCGATTGGGCAATAGGCCGCAGGAGAGGACGATGCGCCGAAGAATCAGACGAAGCGTCGAGGGACCAATAACATGCCGGACAACTTGGTTAATCGCTTAGGATTAATTGTCTCGATCGAAGTTTTGTTTTGAGTGTGCAGGATTAACTACGATGAAAGTTAGACAAGCAGCAGGAGTTGCGCCGGAGTCAAGTTCATGATCACGTTGGGAGTTCTAGAGTTCGACGGAAGTTCGGACGGTCATCGGAGATTCTGCGAGAACAGATCCGAGAAATCCAGAAGCTTGCCAAGCGAAGCTCGTCGGAACTCGCCAAGTGGATCGTCGCAAAGTCCAGGAGTTTGCCGGAAGTCTGCAGGAGCATCACCGAGGGTTCATCAGATGATCGACGGAAGTTCGCCGGAAACTCGCCGGAAGAAGCGATTGACGCACCGAAGCAAAGCTGCAGAAATTGTCTTAGATCTAATCGTAGTTAGCACGTTGATTAAGTTGGAAAATGGGAGGTGATCCCATTAGCTTAATCTTGGGGCAATTGGGCCCCTGAAAGACTGAAATTGGGCCGAATGGAGCTAACCATTCGGATCCTGATTGCACCAGGAGGTGCAACCGCCTAGGCCAGGAGGTGGCACCGCCTGAGCTAAGCCTCCCAGCGAGACTGGGTGGTGCAACCTCCCTGACAGAGAGGTGGCACCGCCTGAGCTCATTCTTCGAGCTAGACTGGGCGGTGCAACCACCCTGATAGAGAGGTGGCACCGCCTGAGCTCGGTCTTCGAGCTCTGGCAGAGAGGTGCAACCGCCTCAGTCAAGAGGTGGCACCGCCTAGGCTCAGTCCTCGAGCTCTGCCAAGCGGTGCAACCTCTCCAGTCAGGAGGTACATGTTGAATCTCGGATTTTGATGATGAAGTCAATTGTCATTTGTTGTCTAATCTATGTGTTGAGATAAGTGTGCAGGATTAACTACGATGAAAGATAGACAAGCAGCAGGAGTTGCGCCGGAGTCAAGTTCATGATCACGTTGGGAGTTCGAGAGTTCAACGGAAGTTCGGATGGTCGTCGGAGGTTCTACGAGAACAGATCCGAGAAGTCCAGAAGCTTGCCAAGCGAAGCTCGTCGGAACTTGCCAGGTGGATCTTCGCAAAGTCCAGGAGTTTGCCGGAAGTCCGCAGGAGCATCACCGAGGGTTCATCAGATGATCGACGGAAGTTCGCCGGAAACTCGCCGGAAGGAGCGATTGACGCACCGAAGCAAAGCTGCAGAAGTTGTCTTAGATTTAATCGTAGTTAGCACGTTGATTAAGTTGGAAAATGGGAGGTGATCCCATTGGCTTAATCTTGGGGCAATTGGGCCCCTGAAAGACTGAAATTGGGCCGAATGGAATGAACCATTCGGACCCTGATTGCACCAGGAGGTGCAACCGCCCAGGCCAGGAGGTGGCACCGCCTGGGCTAGGCTTTCCAGCGAGACTGGGCGGTGCAACCTCCCCAGCCGGGAGGTGGCACCGCCTGAGCTCAGTCTTCGAGCTAGACTGGGCGGTGCAACCTCCCTGACAGAGAGGTGGCACCGCCTGAGCTCAGTCTTCGAGCTAGACTGGGCGGTGCAACCTCCCTGACAGAGAGGTGGCACCGCCTGAGCTCGGTCTTCGAGCTCTGCCAGGCGGTGCAACCTCTCCAGTCAGAGGTGCAACCGCCTGATCCCGGAATTCCGGGATTTGATGGTTTTGAGCTCCAAATTTGAACTGGGTTGGGGCCTATAAATACCCCACCCATTCAGCACAGAAAGAGCAACAGACCTACACCGAAATCTTGATCTTTTCTGTGATTCTAAGAGCTCAAAAGTGTTGTAAAGCCTTTAAGTCTCCTCCTTCTGTTCTTCAAGTTTTCAGTTGTAAAGTGAGGAGAGAAAGGTCTGTAAAGGTTGTCTCCTGAGCCTGTCAAAAGGAGAGAAACTGTAAAAGGGCAGTTTGGCCTTCGCCTATTGAAGGAAGGCCCCTAGTTGACGTCGGTGACCTCGTCGGTGGAGGAAGCCAAAAGTGGAGTAGGTCAAGACTGACCGAACCACTCTAAATCTCTGGTTTGCGTTTATTTTTGAGCACGTTATCATTACTGCAAACCTCCTTCATTACTACTGCTCTCTGCGCTTTCACGAACAAGTTCTAAGTACTATTCTTCCGAATCTGCATTCAGACGTAAATTCGAGTTTTTCGTACTTTACAGTTTACGTTTACGTTTGATTCTGCAGAACTGTGTTCTGTGCTTTTACGAACAAGTTTCTTTGCAGTTTACACTTACATTTTGATTCTATTGATAACTGCAAACTGTCCTCTACAATTTTACGAACGAGTTTCAACATTTAGACGTAAATCGGCTTTCCTCGCACAATCATCAGATCTCAGTTCACGTTTACGTCTTGATTTCAACTGCATACTGCCTTCTGCGAGTATACAAACGAGTTTCAAAGTTTAGACGTAAATCTGCGTCTAGACGTAAAACTGCGTTTAGACGTAAATCTGCGTTTAGACGTAAATCTGCGTTTAGACGTAAAACTGCGTTTAGACGTAAATCTGAGTTTAGACGTAAATCTGAGTTTAGACGTAAATCTGCGTTTAGACGTAAAACTGCGTTTAGACGTAAATCTGCGTTTAGACGTAAATCTACGTTTAAGACGTAAAACTGCGTTTAGACGTAAATCTGAGTTTAGACGTAAACTGCGCTTAGACGCAAAACTGCGCTTAGACGCAAACTATGTTTAGACGCAAACTGCGCTTAGACGCAAACTGCGCTTAGACGCAAACTGTGTTTAGACGCAAACTGCGCTTAGACGCAATCTGCGCTTAGACGCAAACTGCACTTAGATACAAACTGAGAATTAGCTTTTGCATCATAATAGTTTTTATTGAACGAACGCAGCTTTTGGTTTTTAATCGCTGTAAGATTTCCGCTGCACTAATTCACCCCCCCCCTCTTAGTGCTCTCGATCCTAACAGTACAACCGCCTAATCCCGGAATTCCGGGATTTGATCGTTTTGAGCTCCAAATTTGAACTGGGTTGGGGCCTATAAATACCCCACCCATTCAGCACTAAAAGCACAGAACACACACTCGAAATCTTGCTATCTTTCTGTGTTTCTTAGAGCTCAAAACTGCTAGTTCTCCTCTTTCTATTCTTCAAGTTTGGGTTGTAAAGAGAGGAGAGAAAACTTCTGTAAGGGTTGTCTCCTAAGCCCGTCAAAAGGAGTGAATCTGTAAGAGGGTAGTTGGCCTTCGCCTATTGAAGGAAGGCTTCTAGTTGACGTCGGTGACCTCGTCGGTGGAGGAAGCCAAAAGTGGAGTAGGTCAAGACTGACCGAACCACTCTAAATCTTTGGTTTGCTTTCATTTTGAGCACTTTATCATTACTGCAAACCTCCTACATAGCTACTGCTCTCTGCGCTTTTACGAACAAGTTTCTCTACATTACGAACAAGTTTTGTTCTTTTCAAATCTGCATTCAAATGTAAATCGGTGTTTTCGTACGATCTCTACATTGCGGTTTACACTTACGTTTTGATTCTATTTATAACTGTAAACTGTCTTCTGCGCTTTTACGAACGAGTTTCTTTGCAGTTTACGTTTACGTCTTGATTCTGTTTATAACTGCAAACTGATTTCTGCGAACGAGTTTCTTTGCAGTTTACGTTTACGTCTTGATTCTGTTTATAACTGCAAACTGATTTCTGCGAACAAGTTTCTTTGCAGTTTACGTTTACGTCTTGATTATGCTTAGACGTAAAACTGTGTTTTAGACGTAAACTACTTTTAGACGTAAAACTACGTTTAGACGTAAAACTGCGTTTAGACGCAAACTGCGTTTAGACGTAAAACTGAGTTTAGACGTAAAACTGTGTTTAGACGTAAAACTGCGTTTAGACGCAAACTGCACTACGCTCAGACGCAATATGATCTTAGACGTAAACTACGCTTAGATGCAAACTGCGCTTAAACGAAATCTGCGCTTAGACGCAAACTGCGCTTAGACGCAATCTGAGTTTAGACGTAAACTACGCTTAGACGCAAACTGCGCTTAAACGCAATATGAGCTTAGACGCAAACTGCGCTTAGATGCAAACTGCGCTTAGACGCAATCTGCATTTAGACGCAAACTGCAAACTGCATAAATTGCGCTTAGACGCAAACTGTGTTTAGACATAAACTGCACTTAATCATAAGTAATCTTAGAATTGGCTTTTGCATCAAAATAGTTTTTATCGAACGAACGCAGCTTTCGTTTTTAATCGCTGAAAGATTTCCGCTGCACTAATTCACCCCCCCCTCTTAGTGCTCTCGATCCTAACAATTGGTATCAGAGCGGGGTATTTCTCATTTTGGATTTACACCCGAGAGAAATGGCTCTTCAGGAGGGCTTTTCGGTCTTTCGTCCACCGTTCTTTAACGGATTGGACTACACTTATTGGAAAACTCGAATGAGAGTTTTCTTGATTTCTCTAAATCTGGATTTATGGAATATCGTTGAAAACGGTTTTCAACTTTCCTCTAAACCGATGAACGAATGGTTGGATTTAGAGAAGAAGTATTTTTCTTTAAACGCAAAGGCTATGAATGCCTTATTTTGCGCTTTGGACAAAAATAAGTTCAATCGGGTTTCTTTGTGCGAAACGGCTTTCGATATTTGGCGCGCTCTTGAAATCACGCACGAGGGAACTAGTAGAGTCAAAGACTCGAAAGTTAATACTTTACTGCATGATTTCGAGCTTTTTCATATGAAACCAAGCGAAACCGTTGTTGACTTGTACACCCGTTTTACGGATGTCGTCAATAGTTTAAAATCACTTGGTAAAAGCTTTTCGGATTTTGAGCTCGTTAACAAAGTTTTGCGCTCACTTTCTAAAACTTGGGATTCAAAAGTAACTGACTGCTATTCAAGAATCGAAAAACTTGAACCAATTTCCACTTGAAGAACTAATTGGTTCATTGATCACATATGAAATGACGTGCAATGCATGTGAAGAACTTGAGAACCACCTTCCAAAGAACAGGAAGGATTTGGGACATAGAACATTTGAAGACCACTCGAGCATAAGCTCAAGTGATGGTGAACTTAAACTACAAATGAAACAAAAATTAAAAAGTAAAAAGAACGGAACTACTTGCTTTGAACGCAAGAAGAAGAACAAAAATTGGGATGAATCGAGCTCCTCTGAAGACAAGGAGAAAATCAACAAAGGCGAGGTGGCAAACTACGCCTTTACGCCTTTCGATGCTGAGGTAATCAAAATGCCTTTAATTTACTTCGAAATTACATGATGTTTTTCATGATGCATTTTTCTTTTTTTTTAAATTTTCTTAAAAATTACATTTTTAATAATTTAATAATGTAAATGCAAAAATATGAATTGATATGTTTGCTATCACTAATGGTTGCTATCACTGATGCTGATATGTTTGCTATCACTAATGATGATATGGTTGCTATTACTGATGTTGATATGTTTGCTATCACTGATGTTGATATGGTTGCTATCACTGATGCTGATATGTTTGCTATCACTAATGATGATATGGTTGCTATTACTGATGTTGATGATTAGGCCATACTTGCATCACTAAGAAATATATGATTGCTATCATTGCTATGATTAGGCCATACTTGCATCACCATGTAATATATGATTGCTATCATTGCTATATGCCCTGTATCAAGATATCAAACAAAAATTTGCATCGTACGAGCTAATATCTTACCATGTGATGCAATGCTACACTTAAATATTCGAAATGTGTACATCATGAAATGATATCAAAATCTTGCTTCACAGCTTTACATGTCGATATCATGCCATATGATGAAATGCTACAATTGATGAACACTTGAAATGTAATCCTCTATCTTATTGATCTTTCAATAAATCTATGCTTGTCATACATGAATTTATTGAATGTAATTTTGAGAATGATTTCAGATTTGACAAATGCTTGATTCCTATTTACGACATAAGATACACTTTAAATATGAAACATGCTTCAATCATGTTAAATGCTTCAATCATTTTCTATCTCTAGAGTTCTCGATTTTAATGAAATACAAGTGATAAATTCATTTATGATATCTTGTAAATCACTTGAATTATGAATGAGTTTTTTTTTTTTTTGATGTGTTAAAAGAATCACTTAAAAAGAAAATGCTTTTCCCATCTTATCGAGATTAATGATTTCATGATATTGTGTGAATCTCGAAATTGATTTTGATGAAATAGTAATAACGTTATTTATGTTATGAATCTTAAAAAAGATAATATGCTTCATGTAATAATATGAATACATGAAACACTTATGATATTCCGTGTATTCATCTCATCACCCAATTATTTCTTTTCAATATTCCTCAAGTGATGATATGAATGCATGAGATATTCATGAATTTATTTTGATGTATGCAAATGAGAAGTTTCGATCATGCATGGTAGGATGCAATGTGACAAATTAAGACCATGATGATTTGAAATATTGATGATTTGGAATCATGCATATAATAATGAGTTTATATGTTTTGGAAATGTGCATGTTTTAATTTGAAAATATAATGATGCACAAATGAGATTGATACTAACCTTTGTCATGATTTTAAAAAATTAATGTAAAGGGTTTTTCCCTTCTTTTTGACAATGACAAAAGGGGAGATAGCTAGCTTGCACAATTCAAGAAGAAAGCAAAAATTGCACTTCTCAAAAGAGAAGAAATTGCTATCTTGAACATCACCAAGAAGTGCTATCTTGCAAATCTCAAGACACACAAATGCAATCATGCAAAATTTGTAATTTTGCACATCATTAAAATTTATGATGCTTTGGTGATTATGCATGTTCTAAAATGTTATAAGATTCACTAGCTTGCATGATGTAGAACTTAGCTATATTGAACATCACCAAGGAATGCTATCTTGCCTATCTCAAGAGGCAAAAAGTTAACTTGCACATCTAGCAAAACTTATATTTCAAGAAGCAAGAGTTGCTTTCTTGAACATCTCAAAATTACTAGCTTGCGGGCCTTAAAATGTAGAAATTTTTTGCTAGCTTGAATATGGTAAACTTGCTATCATACTACCATGATGATGAGCATACCTTATCTTCATGATTATATTTGAAAAACTATGGCAAAAATCTGTCCGAATGATTAAACCTGTTAAAATTATTTTTCGGACTTTTTTGATTAAATGATCAAATCACTTGATTGCCATAATGATCTTACACAATTACTTGCCATGATTACATGTTGGAAATTATGTGCTTGAATACAAAAATTTCCATGATAATAAGCATGTTTTACCTTCATAATTGTAATTGAATATCTCTAGTAAAACCCTGTCCGAATGTATGAAAGTGTCAAATTTCATTTTCGGATTTTCTTGATCCTAACAATTGGATTTTCTTGATACATTATCCTCTTCCGAATTTTACAAGCATATGTCATATCAAGTTTAATTCACATCATTGATTTTTGACATATGGAATCATCTAGCAAATGCACTTATCATGTGAAAAATATTTTTCGAGAAACATATTTGATGATTCCCTCTTATAAAAGGAAGATATTTTTACATACAAGGATTTGACTCACTTACATATCTTAATCCTTGCAAAAATGAAGTATGCTTTAATATCTTATCAATTTGAACTTCACATATGGCTTTCCTCCTTCATGTAAAAAGATAACAAATAAAAAGGAAGAAGCAATAAAAGCTATCTTCATGTCATGTTTCCCTCGAGATGTTTACCTAATCACTCACTGTTGGAAAATGACATGAACCAACTTATGGCATCGCACTTATATATAAAATTTGCTTATATCGTTCTCCTTGTTGTTGATGACAAAGGGGGAGAAATATATAAATTGATACTATGAGTGCCATATTTGAAGAATATGAATAGATGTCATGAATGCCATATTATGATGAGATATCAAAAGCAGCATTCATATGAATAGGTGCTATGAATGTCATATCATGTTAAGATATCAAGAACTTGAATCGTAATTTTACATATTGATATCTTACCATTTAATAATAGCAAACTTGCATGATGATAACAATAGATATTATGTTTTTCATGCAATGAGTTAAACTTATATCACAAACACTTGATTGTGATACTTCTCCTTTTTGTTGATGACAAAGAGGGAGAAGTATGTTGATGACATGACATGTTATGCATAAGTTTATGATGACATGTTGCTTGGATTTTTGAATCCAAGTTTGCTTAGATTTTTGAATCTAAGAGTTTCTATCAATATGGCATATTGATAGGGGGAGTTTGTTTAAACTCCGGGAGTTAAGTTTAACTCCGTCATCAAGTGGTTGTCATCATCAAAAAGGGGGAGATTATTGAATCTCGTATTTTGATGATGAAACTACTTGATATATGTTTATGATTTAATCTGCGTTTTGAGTGACGCAGGATGCCTCGATCAGGATGAGACAATTAAAGTAGGAAAATCATGTTGTGCCGGAGGAACATGTCAGAAGATTGGACGTCGGGCCGGTGGATCGGTCGACGTATCGATAGAAGGCTTCGGGCCGTGGACTCGGGCATCGGGCCAAGAAGAGCGGGTATTGTGCCAAGGATATCGGAGTTGCGGAGTCGACTGGCCGATTGGGCAATAGGCCGCAGGAGAGGACGATGCGCCGAAGAATCAGACGAAGCATCGAGGGACCAATGACATGCCGGACAACTTGGTTAATCGCTTAGGATTAATTGTCTCGATCGAAGTTTTGTTTTGAGTGTGCAGGATTAACTACGATGAAAGTTAGACAAGCAGTAGGAGTTGCGCCGGAGTCAAGTTCATGATCACGTTGGGAGTTCGAGAGTTCGACGGAAGTTCGGACGGTCGTCGGAGGTTCTACGAGAACAGATCCGAGAAGTCCAGAAGCTTGCCAAGCGAAGCTCGTCGGAACTCGCCAAGTGGATCGTCGCAAAGTCCAGGAGTTTGCCGGAAGTCCGCAGGAGCATCACCGAGGGTTCATCGGATGATCGACGGAAGTTCGCCGGAAACTCGCCGGAAGAAGCGATTGACGCACCGAAGCAAAGCTGTAGAAATTTTCTTCGATCTAATCGTAGTTAGCACATTGATTAAGTTGGAAAATGGGAGGTGATCCCATTAGCTTAATCTTGGGGCAATTGGGCCCCTGAAAGACTGAAATTGGGCCGAATGGAGCTAACCATTCGGACACTGATTGCACCAGGAGGTGCAACCGCCTAGGCCAGGAGGTGGCACCGCCTGGGCTAAGCCTCCTAGCGAGACTGGGCGGTGCAACCTCCCTGACAGAGAGGTGGCACCGCTTGAGCTCAGTCTTCGAGCTAGACTGGGCGGTGCAACCTCCCTGACAGAGAGGTGGCACCGCCTGAGCTCGGTCTTCGAGCTCTGGCAGAGAGGTGCAACCGCCTCAGTCAAGAGGTGGCACCGCCTGGGCTCAGTCCTCGAGCTCTGCCAGGCGGTGCAACCTCTCCAGTCAGGAGGTACAACCGCTTGATCCCGGAATTCCGGGATTTGATCGTTTTGAGCTCCAAATTTGAACTGGGTTGGGGCTTATAAATACCCCACCCATTCAGCACTAAAAGCACAGAACACACACTCGAAATCTTGCTATCTTTCTGTGTTTCTTAGAGCTCAAAACTGCTAGTTCTCCTCTTTCTATTCTTCAAGTTTGAGTTGTAAAGAGAGGAGAGAAAACTTCTTTAAGGGTTGTCTCCTAAGCCCGTCAAAAGGAGTGAATCTGTAAGAGGGTAGTTGGCCTTCGCCTATTGAAGGAAGGCTTCTAGTTGACGTCGGTGACCTCGTCGGTGGAGGAAGCCAAAAGTGGAGTAGGTCAAGACTGACCGAACCACTCTAAATCTCTGGTTTGCTTTCATTTTGAGCACTTTATCATTACTGCAAACCTCCTACATAGCTACTGCTCTCTGCGCTTTTACGAACAAGTTTCTAAGTTATGTTCTTTTCAAGTCTGCATTCAGACGTAAATCGGTGTTTTCGTACGATCTCTACATTGCGGTTTACACTTACGTTTGATTCTATTTATAACTGTAAACTGTCTTCTGCGCTTTTACGAACGAGTTTCTTTGCAGTTTACCTTTACGTCTTGATTCTGTTTATAACTGCAAACTGATTTCTACGAACGAGTTTCTTTGCAGTTTACGTTTACGTCTTGATTCTGTTTATAACTGCAAACTAATTTCTGCGAACAAGTTTCTTTGCAGTTTACGTTTACGTCTTGATTCTGCTTAGACGTAAAACTGTGTTTTAGACGTAAACTACTTTTAGACGTAAAACTACGTTTAGACGTAAAACTACGTTTAGACGCAAACTGCGTTTAGACGTAAAACTGAGTTTAGACGTAAAACTGTGTTTAGACGTAAAACTGCGTTTAGACGCAAACTGCACTACGCTCAGACGCAATCTGATCTTAGACGTAAACTGCGCTTAGACGCAAACTGCGCTTAAACGCAATCTGCGCTTAGACGCAAACTGCGCTTAGACGCAAACTGCGCTTAGACGCAATCTGAGATTAGACGTAAACTGCGCTTAGACGCAAACTGCGCTTAAACGTAATCTGAGCTTAGACGCAAACTGCGCTTAGATGCAAACTGCGCTTAGACGCAATCTGCATTTAGACGCAAACTGCAAACTGCATAAATTGCGCTTAGACGCAAACTGTGTTTAGACATAAACTGCACTTAATCATAAGTAATCTTAGAATTGGCTTTTGCATCAAAATAGTTTTTATCGAACGAACGCAGCTTTCGTTTTTAATCGCTGAAAGATTTCCGCTGCACTAATTCACCCCCCCCTCTTAGTGCTCTCGATCCTAACATAGTCTTCCTCCTTCATGCAAAAAGATAATAACAAATAAAAAGGAAGAAGTTTTCAAAGCTATCTCCATGTCATGTTTTCTTTGAGATGTTTGTATAATTGATATCCTATCACTCACTGTTGAAAAATGATATGAACCTAGTTATGACATGAATAATTACAAGCACTTATGTTTAAAATTTGCTTATATCGTTCTCCTTTTTGTTGATGACAAAGGGGGATAAATATATGAATTGATGCTATGAACACTGATGCTATGATTATGCCATGCTTGCATCATCAAGAGATATATGAATTGATATGATTGCCATATTTGCAATGCTTGCATCATCAAGAGATATATGAATTGATGCTATGATTGCCAAATTTGCATTATGCCATGTTTGCATCATGCGTTAAGATATCAAGAACTTGTATCGTAATTTTACGCGTTGATATCTTACCATGTGATGAAATGCTACAATTGATAAACACTTGAAATGTTTGCGTTATGATATCAAAAGCTTACATCGCAATTTTACATGTTGATATTTGATAATAGCAAACTTGCATGATGATAAAACTTGATATTATGTTTTTTATGCAATGAGTTGAACCAATATCACAAACACTTGATTGTGGTACTTCTCCTTTTTGTTGATGACAAAGGGGGAGAAGTATGTTTATTACATGACATGCTATGCATAAGTTTATGCATAAGTTCATGATGACGTGTTGCAAGTATTCATGATGAATATTGCAATGACTTGAATTCAGTTTGAATTCAAGGTTCTATCAATATGGCATATTGATAGGGGGAGTTTGTTCAAACTTCAGGAATTAAGTTTAACTCCGTCATCAAGTGGTTGTCATCATCAAAAGGGGGAGATTATTGAATCTCATATTTTGATGATTAAACTACTTGATATATGTTTATGATTTAATCTGAGTTTTAAGTGACGCAGGATGCTTCGATCAGGATGAGACAATTAAAGCAGGAAAATCATGTTGTGCCGGAGGAACATGTCAGAAGATTGGACGTCGGGCCGGTGGATCGGTCGACGTATCGACAGAAGGCTTCGGGCCGTGGACTCGAGCATCGGGCCAAGAAGAGTGGGTATTGTGCCAAGGATATCGGAGTTGCGGAGTCAACTGGCCGATTGGGCAATAGGCTGCAGGAGAGGACGATGCGCCGAAAGATCGGACGAAGCGTCGAGGGACCAATGATATGCCGGACAACTTGGTTAATTGCTTAGGATTAATTGTCTCGATCGAAGTTTTATTTTAAGTGTGCAGGATTAACTACGATAGAAGAAAAACATGCAGCAAGAGTTACGCCGGAGTCAAGACAATGATCACGTTGGGAGTTCGAGAGTTCGACGGAAGTTCGGACAGTCGTCGGAGGTTCTGCGGGAACAAATCCGAGAAGTCCATGAGCTCGCCAAAGAAACTCGTCGGAACTCGCCAAGTGGATCGTCGCAAGTCCAGGAGTTTGCCGGAAGTCCGCAGGAGCATCACCGAGGGTTCATCGGATGATCGATGGAAGTTCGCCGGAAGCTCGCCGGAAGAAGCGATTGACACACCGGAGCAAGTTGCAGTAAATGTCTTAGGAAAAATCATAGTTAGTACAATGATTAAGTTGGAAATGGGAGGTGATCCCATTAACTTAATCTTGGGGCAATTGGGCCCCTGAAAAACCCAAATTGGGCCGAATGGATCAACCCATTCGGACCCTGATTTCTGGCGGGAGGTAGCACCGCCTGGGCTAAGTATCCGAGCGAGACTAGGCGGTGCAACCGCCCCAGCCAGGAGGTGGCACCGCCTGGGCTCAGTCTCCGAGCGAGACTGGGCGGTGTAACCTCCCTTGACAGGAGGTGGCACCGCTTGGGCTCGGTCTCCAAGCACTGGCTGAGCGGTGCAACCGCCTTAGTCAGGAGGTTGCACCGCCTGAGCTCGGTCTTCGAGCTATGGCAGGAGGTGCAACCGCCTTTGATAGGAGGTGGCACCGCCTAGAGGCTCAGTCTTCGAGCTCTACCAGGCGGTGCAACCGCTCCAGTCAGGAGGTGCAACTGCCTGATCCCGGAATTCCGGGAATTGACAGTTTTGAGCTCCAAATTTGAACTGGGTTGGGGCCTATAAATACCCCACCCATTCAGCACTGAAAGGGCAAAGAACTAACACCGAAATCCTGATCTTGTTCTGTGATTTTTAGAGCTCAAAATTGTTGTAAAGGCCAAAAGTTCTTCTCCCTCTTTTCTTCCAAGTTCTGAGCTATAAAGAGAGGAGAGAAAATTCTGTAAGGGTTGTCTTCTAAGCTCGTCAAAAGGAGTGAAACTGTAAAAGGGTGGTTGGCCTTCGCCTATTAAAGGAAGGCCTCTAGTTGACGTCGGTGACCTCATCGGTGGAGGAAGCCAAAAGTGGAGTAGGTCAAGATTGACCGAACCACTCTAAATCTCGGTTTGCATTTGCTTTGAGCATATTATCTTTACTGCAAACCTCCTCTAAAGCTTACTGCTTTCTATGCATATACGATCGGGTTTTAAGCTTTGCACTTTCCGAATCAGCATTTAGACGTAAATCTGTTTTCTCGTACGATCATCATATTTCAGTTTTCGTTTACGTTTTGATTTCTATCTTAACTGCAAACTGCCTTTATATCCTTGCTTAAACTGCATCTCGCCTAATCAAGTGATTTACGAATCAGCATTTAGACATAAATCAATTTCTTCGTACGAACGTCGTATTTCAGTTTGCGCTTATATTCTGGTTTTCATCATAACTGCAAACTGCCTTCATAGATTGACTTTAACGTCATCTCACTTGATCTTAAGTTAAAGTAATCTTAGAATCGGCTTTCACACCGAAATCATTTTTATCGTTCGAACGTTTTCTTATCGTCGAAAGATTTCCACTGCACTAATTCACCCCCCCTCTTAGTGCTCTTGATCCTAACACGGTCCTCCTTGATCACTTCGAGGGGATCGGCCCTCCTTGATCGCTTCGAGGGGATTGACCTCCTAGGGTTTGTCAAAAGACAGAATAATATTTTTCATAGATTACTGAAAAGAAGCAGTTACATGCCTCTTTATAGAGTTCCACCCAGAGTCCATCAAGACTTGAACTCTAATAATAAATAAATATTAAATAAACCTCTACTTGACTTTAATTGAACCAAACCGACTTAATAAACAACTGGACTAAAGAGACTCAATAAACATTATTCAAAAGCTCAGAAAAAGGGTCCTAACAATGACAAAGGGGGAGAAGTTATGATGACAATCATGCGTGGAATGATGTATTAAAAATTTGATTATATATGATTTTATGATAAAATGTTTCTTGGATTAATGATTAAAATTGCCTTGACTTGAATTCCTTTTGAATTCAAGGTTCATCTCACATATGCCATATTGATAGGAGGAGTTAAGGTTAACTCTATCATCAATTCGTTGTCATCATCAAAAAGGGAAAGATTATTGAATCTCAGATTTTGATGATGAAACTAATTGATAGTGCTTATTTAATTTGTGTTTTGGGTGATGCAGGAAGCTTCGATCAGGAAGAGATAATTAAGGCAGGAGGAATCATGTTGGGCTAGAATGGAACATGTCAGAAGATTGGATGTCGAGACGGAGGATCGATCGATGTATCGGTAGAAGGCTTCGGGTCATGGGTTCAGGCATCAGGCCAAGAAGAGCAGAAATTGCACTAAGGAAATCGGAGTTGTGGAGGTCCACTAGTCGATTGGGTAATAGGCCGCAAGAGAGGACAATGCACCGAAGAATCGGACAAAGCGTCGATGAACCAATGACATGCCGGACAATATTTGATTTAAGCCTTATAATAATTGTATAGGTCTAAGTCAGCTTTAAGTGTGCAAGGTTAACTACGATAGTGATTAAGGCATAAAGCAAAATAAAGTCCCAGAGTCAAGAATGAGACTTTGTTGGGAGTTCGAGAGTTCATCGGAAGTCCGGACGTTCGTTGGAAGTTCCACCAGAATTGGCCGAGAAGTCCAGGAGCTTGCCGAAGAAGTTCATCAGAACTCGCCAAGAAGATCATCGTGAAGTCTAGGAGCTTGCCGGGAGTCCGCTAGAACATTATCGAGAGATCATCGGAAGTTTGCCGGAAGTTCGCCGGAAGAAACCTAAACTTATGGACTTATTTAGCTTAGAAAAGGTCTCAAAATTCGTAGTTAGCACAATCTACTCTATATGTAGTTTTAAGTTTCGCGGATTTTACACACCAATCTTCGCACGACGACGAACATATCTTTGGGAATCGGGGATTTTGTTTTCTTGTTCTTCCGCTGCGCATGTGATGTCACCTCCAAGATTTCCCAACAGTGGTACCACCTGTACCCTAAAATTTCGGGGATTTGAATTTTGGCTCCAATTTTTAAAGCGATTTGGGCTCTATAAATACCCCAGCTATTCCTACATGGAGTAGGAAGAAAGGTGATCAAAAACTTTATGTTTCTAAAGTTGAAAACCCTTGTAAAGTGTAGAGTCCCTCTTGCTAAAGTTTAGAGATTATTTTAAGGGAGAGTGTGAGGAAGGCTTTGTAAAAAGGGGTTGTAAAGGTTCTCTCCTGAACCTATCAAAAGGAGAATCGAGTTGTAAGTGTAGTTGATCTTTGCACATTGAAGGAAGATCATTAGTAGATGCCAGTGGCCTCGACGGAAGAGGAATCAATGGAGTGGATGTATGTCGCGACGACCGAACCACTATAAAAATCTGGTTTGCATTTATTTCTTGTTATTTACCTTTTTTGCAAATGAAATTCTAACTTTCACTACACTTCTGTATGCTTTCAAGTTAAGCATATCCGAGATCGGATTTTATCATATGAAGACATTTTAAACCGACATTTTTATCTACTACACTAATTCATCCCCCCCCCCCCTAGTGCCAACTCGTTCTTAATTATCCTAGATCGGAAGAGGCACTTGGATATCTCATATCGTTGAGTCCTTCCCTATTCATCAAACAGTTTGCGGACATGTAGGAGAATGGATCTGGCATCCATCTTTTTATGCTATCTTTATAACTCAAGAGTCATGGAGCCCAACATATAACACTAAGCAAGAGTGGAGTCATCAATGTACTTCATGTAACGAGCGATCTCATCCTCGCTTACCTCTTCCTCAAGCGTAGGCATCACTGTATCAAGGACGTATGTGATTTTCTCCACTGTGAGAACAATTCTCAAGTTACGGAGCCAATCCGTATAATTTGGACTAGTGAGGCGGTTGACATCAAGTATGCTACGTAAGGGATTTGAAAGTGACATTTTCTGAAAATAAAGATACTACAGAAATAAATAATATGTAAATTTTATAAAAATAAATAATTAAGATATGGACTTCTATCTTAATATGCTTCCATTATTTTACTAACAAGTCACGCGACACCTTCAACATGTGAAACGGAAGTCTCCAGTAGACTTCTAGTGGGGATCGGGATCCAATCAGTGTCTTAGTGTAACCTCGAGGGATTCAACCAATTACACTAAGCCCGAAAGATAGGTAACTCTTGCCGATCACAACTCCTTGTAATTTCCATCCTGTTCAGCCTCTGAATCACCATTAAAAACGTTCCCATAAAATGTGATAATACTAGTGCCATATGTCTTACTAAAAATCCAATTCAGCACTCTAGAACTAAGCATATCGACGTTAGGCATCATTTCATACGCGATCATGTCCTTAACAATAATGTTGTTCTAGAATTCATTGACACAAAGCATCAATTAGTAGATATATTTACAAAAGCTTTGAATGAAGACCAATTTGAATTTATTAGAAGGGAATTAGGTATGTTAAATTGTCCCTAAGAATAAACTTGTTTGAATGGATTTTCCATAAAGTTTTTCATCCTCTCTCCGTTCCTCGGTGAATTTGATCCTTCTCTTTCGATTCTAAATGACACGTTAAATTACCTTATCCTATCTTGAGTCAAACACCGCTCCCATCTGATCAAGATTAATGATTTTATGATATTTTATGAATCTCGAAATTGATTTTGATGACTTGATTATTAGTTTCAAGTTGACGATTTGAATTTGAATGAGTTTGTATTCGAATTATGATCTTGACTTATTGGAGTTACTACTTGAAATTTTTTTAATCACATTCTCTTCTTTGTACACCTACAATTTTTGTTATTTATAGAAAGAAGAGATTTGATAAAATGGATGAATGCTGAATTTTCCTTTATGATGAACTCGTGCGTAAATATTTTAGCATAATTAATTTTGAATGATGAATTTTTGTATGATCAATGCTGAATTCCTGATGTTATAATCACAAATTATGTGCTTCAAGTCTCATTCCCTTTTTGTTGATGACAAAGGGGGAGAAGTGATGACTAAGTGATGACTTATACCATTTCGATAGCATGACTTAATGAAAATGTCTTATGCGCATCGATAACATGACTTATATGAATTACAAGAGCTTGTATAATACAAATATCTTATATGCCTTGCAAAATCCTTGAGTATATCGCAAGTTTTTAGATTGGTTGATCATATGAAATCATGCCTTACATTTATATCATGAAATTCATGTTGAAAATCTTTATCTCCTGACGTAGTAAAAATTGTCTCTTATCATTCGACCTGAAAATAACTTTCATCGAAATTTCGTATTTACTTATGCTTAATGAGAATAACGATAAGTTCAACAGTTAGAACTTATCGGTTTATGCTTGAATTCAATGGGATGAATTTCAAGTTTTTTATCTTCTCATAATATGGCATATAGATAGGGGGAGTTATGTTTAACTCTATCATCAATTGATTGCCATCATAAAAAAGGGGGAGATTATTGAATCTCGGATTTTGATGATAAAATCAATTGATGGGTTAATTGATCTAATCTATATTATTGAGTTAAGTGTGTAGGATTAACTACGATAACCAGAAAACATAAAGCAAGAATAACGGAGTCAAGTTCGATGGACGTTTAAGAGTCCGAAGAATCGTCGGAGATGTTGCCGGAACCAACCGAGAAGAAATCGGGAACCTGTCGGAATTTTTGGAAGTTCGCCGAAGAGATCGTCGGAGGTTCGCGGAGATCACCGAGAAGGCTCGGCTACTCGTTGAAGTCATCATAAGATCGGGAGCTTGCTGGGAGTCCGTCGGAAGAAATCCGAGGGCATATCGGAAGTCTGTCGGAAGTTCGTCGGAACAAGACTCGACATTCGTGGTTGAAAACTTGCTTGGGATGTTTTTAGTTATGTAGTTCACATGTAATTAGGATTAGGATTAAAAGATAATCCTATATCTTGGTTAGGGGCCAACTGGGTCCAAAATTAGACTTGGTTTGGGCTGAACTTAAAGCCCAACCTGTGAACCGAAGGGTCTGGCGGTGGCACCGCCAGACTGGGCGGTGGCACCGTCCAGCACCCGAGAGCCAAGCGGTGGCACCGCCTAGTTGGGCGGTGGCACCTGTTGAATCTCAGATTTTGATGATATAATCAATTGGTGGGTTAATTGATCTAATCCATATTATTGAGTTAAGTGTGCAGGATTAACTACGATAACCAGAAAACATAAAGCAAGGATACCGGAGTCGAGCTCGATGGACGTTTAAGAGACCGAAGAATCATCGGAGATGCTGACGGAACCAACCGAGAAGAAATCGGGAACGTGTCGGAAGTTCGCCGAAGAAATCGTCGGAAAGCTCCGAGAAGGCTCGGCTACTCGTTAAAGTCATCACAAAGATTGAGAGCTTGATGGGAGTCCGTCGGAAGAAGCTCGTCGGAAAGCTCGCCGAAACAAGACTCGACGTTCGCGGTTGAAAGCTTGCTTAGGATGTGTTTTTGTTATGTAGTTCACTTGTAATTAGGATTAGGATTAAGAGATAATCCTATATCCTGGTTAGGGGCCAACTGGGCCCAAAGTCAGATATGGTTTGGGCTTAAATTAAGCCAAACCAGTGAAATCGGAGTGCCAGGCGGTGGCACCGCCTGGCTGGGCGGTGACACCTCCTTGGCTGGGCGGTTGCACCGTCCAGCACCCGAGCGCTGGGCGGTGGCACCGCCTGGCTGGGCGGTGGCACCTCCAACACCGGGAACCCTAAGAGAATTCAAATTTTGGAGCCCAAATTTGAATCCTCTTGAGGCCTATAAATACCCCTCAAATCTCAGTTGAGATGACAACTTTTTAGAAGCATTTTGATTGAGAAAAAAGTCTTAGAAAGTCTTAGCAAGTCTTGTTTTCAATTTGCTAGAGAGTTCTCCTCCTTCTTTCTTATTGAAAATTTGTAAGAGGTTGAGCTACTTGTAAAAGGTTGTAAGAGCGGTGTTTACCCTTCCATTTCAAGAGATTTGCTAGTGGAAGGTGGGAGCCTCATCGAAGAGGGGCATCGCAAGTGGAGTAGGTCATTTGACCGAACCACTCTAAAAATCGGCGTAATCTCTGGTTTGCATTTTATTATTGTCATTTACATTACTGCAAATCTTCTTACTGCTTTAGTTCCTTATTACCCTTGCTGCGCAACTTTAAGAATACGCTTTCAAGTTAAACTTTTCAAGTTCCGTTCTTATCGTACGAAAGATTTTATTAAAATCGAAGTTTTACCCCTCAAATCTCAGTTGAGATGACAACTTTTTAGAAGCATTTTGATTGAGAAAAAAGTCTTAGAAAGTCTTAGCAAGTCTTGTTTTCAATTTGCTAGAGAGTTCTCTTCCTTCTTTCTTATTGAAAATTTGTAAGAGGTTGAGCTACTTGGAAAAGGTTGTAAGAGCGGTGTTTACCCTTCCATTTCAAGAGATTTGCTAGTGGAAGGTGGGAGCCTCATCGAAGAGGGGCATCGCAAGTGGAGTAGGTCATTTGACCGAACCACTCTAAAAATCGGCGTAATCTCTGGTTTGCATTTTATTATTGTCATTTACATTACTGCAAATCTTCTTACTGCTTTAGTTCCTTATTACCCTTGCTGCGCAACTTTAAGAATACGCTTTCAAGTTAAACTTTTCAAGTTCCGTTCTTATCGTACGAAAGATTTTATTAAAATCGAAGTTTTACCCCTCAAATCTCAGTTGAGATGACAACTTTTTAGAAGCATTTTGATTGAGAAAAAAGTCTTAGAAAGTCTTAGCAAGTCTTGTTTTCAATTTGCTAGAGAGTTCTCCTCCTTCTTTCTTATTGAAAATTTGTAAGAGGTTGAGCTACTTGTAAAAGGTTGTAAGAGCGGTGTTTACCCTTCCATTTCAAGAGATTTGCTAGTGGAAGGTGGGAGCCTCATCGAAGAGGGGCATCGCAAGTGGAGTAGGTCATTTGACCGAACCACTCTAAAAATCGGCGTAATCTCTGGTTTGCATTTTATTATTGTCATTTACATTACTGCAAATCTTCTTACTGCTTTAGTTCCTTATTACCCTTGCTGCGCAACTTTAAGAATACGCTTTCAAGTTAAACTTTTCAAGTTCCGTTCTTATCGTACGAAAGATTTTATTAAAATCGAAGTTTTAATCCGCTGCACTAATTCACCCCCCCCTCTTAGTGCCGCTCCGATCCTAACAAGTGGTATCAGAGCGAGGTTATCTCTCATATTTGGTTTAATACCCAAGAGAGATGGCTTACTTCGGCATGCAAGAGGGTTATTCTATTGCACAACCACCTTTGTTTAATGGGTCGGATTACACATATTAGAAGACTCGCATGAGGATCTTCCTCATTTCTATGGTCTTTGAGCTTTGGTCTATTGTCGAGAATGGATTTCAAAAATCTTCTCTTCCGATGAGCGAATGGGATGAATCGGAGAAGAAGGTTTTTGCTTTAAATGCAAAGGCTATGAATGCCTTGTTTTGTGCACTAGACAAAAACGAATTTAATCGTGTTTCAATGTGTGATTCGGCTTTTGATATTTGGAGAACTCTTGAGGTCACTCATGAAGGCACTAGCCGAGTGAAAGAGTCCAAAATCAACATCCTTGTGCACTCTTACGAACTTTTCCGAATGAAACCAAGTGAGTCCATCGGAGACATGTACACCCGGTTTACGGATGTCATCAATGGACTCAAAGCTCTTGGTAAAGATTTTACTAACTTTGAACTAGTAACTAAAATCTTAAGATCCCTCCTTAAAAGTTGGGATCCAAAAGTTACGGCCATTCAAGAGGCCAAAGACCTTAAAGCATTCCCTCTTGAAGAACTCATTGGGTCTCTAATGACCTACGAAATGACATGTCAAGCTCATGACGAGCTTGAGAACCCCCTTCCAAAGAATAGGAAGGATATGACACTCAAATCACAAGAAGACCACTTGAAAGGAACATCAAGTGATGAGGACAATGACAATGACATTGCACTTGTGACTCAAAAATTTAAAAAATATTTAAGAAAGAACAAACTTAAAAATAATATAAAAAATAAATTTGAACAAAAGAAGGACCAAGTGATTTGCTATGAATGCAAAAAACCGGGACACTACAAGAACGATTGTCCTCAAGCCAAAAAGAGGACATCAAAGAAGAAGGCGCTCAAGGCAACATGGGATGATTCAAGCGCGTCCGAAGAAGAGGAGTCCAACACCGAGCAAGTTGCTCATTACGCGCTAATGGCTTTAGAAGAAGAGGTATGTGATTTATTTAATGAAGATTTATCTTTTGAAGAACTATCTATCGCTTTTCATGAATTATTTGATGAATGTAGAACTGTTAGCAAGAAGTTAAGTATCTTAAAGAAAGAGCATGCTTTGCTACAAGATAAGTTTGATAGTCTTCAAACTCCTCCATGCTCTAAGTGTGAGCACTTAGAAGCAATAAAAAATGAAAACTTGCTTCTTAAGGAAACCTTAAACAAGTTTAAGGTTGGTAGCAAAGGATTAGATATGATCCTTGCACACAAGGGTCACATCGCAAATAGAAATGGAATTGGATTTGTAAAAGGATTACATCAAAATCCTACCACTTTCATAAAAGGACCTACATTACATGTTTCCTCTTATATGAAATGCAACTTTTGTTGCAAATCCGGACATATTGCCTACAAATGCCCATTTAGGAAAATTAGTTCACAAAAATTAATATGGGTTCCTAAAGGAACTATAAAGAATTCAATAATAAATAACAAAGTTAGTGGGTCAATTTTTGAGGCACCCAAAATCAAATGGGTACCTAAAAATCATCCTCTTTTGTAGACAAACCCACAAGCTAGGAGCAAGAGATGGTATCTCGATAGTGGATGCTCAAGACATATGATTGGAGATCCATCTCATTTCTCTATGCTCACTAGCAAAGAAGAAGGGTACGTTACCTTCGGAGACAACAACAAGGGCAAAATCATTGGCAAGGGAACTATTGGTAACAAATTTAATTTTTCCATTGATGATGTCTTACTAGTTGATGGATTGAAACATAATCTCTTGAGTATTAGTCAACTATGCGATAAAGGTTACATCGTTAGATTTGAATCAAATATGTGCATTATTGAAAAACCAAATCATAACATGACTATGATTGCTTTAAAACAAAATAATGTCTATACCATCAATCTTGATGAACTAAGTAATGAAATGTGTTTCTCCGCCGTAAATGATGATGCTTGGCTTTGGCATAGGAGATTAGGCCATGCAAGCATGAAAACAATATCTAAGATCTCATCTCAAGAATTAGTACGAGGAATTCCAAATATAAAGTTTATTAAGGACAAAGTATGCGATGCATGTCAACTAGGCAAACAAATAAAAACAAGCTTCAAACCAAAAAATCAAATTAGCACCACTAGACCATTACAATTGATCCATTTGGACTTATTTGGACCAATTGATACAACAAGTCTAGGTGGAAGCAAATATGCTTTTGTGATTGTGGATGACTACTCTAGATACACTTGGACCTATTTCTTAGCTCACAAAAGTGATTGCTTCAAGTGTTTCTCTAAATTTTGTAAACTCACTCAAAACGAAAAAGGCTTCATGATTTCATCAATTCGGAGTGATCACGGTGGTGAATTCCAAAACCGTGACTTTCAAAATTTTTGCGAAAGTAATGGGTACAATCACAACTTCTCAACTCCAAGAAATCCTCAACAAAATGGAGTAGTTGAAAGGAAAAATAGAAACCTACAAGAAATGGCAAGAACTATGTTGAATGAACATAGTTTACCTAAGTACTTTTGGGCCGAAGCCGTAAATACGGCTTGCTACATCATGAATAGAGTCCTAATAAGACCATCCTTATCCAAAACTCCCTATGAATTATGGAATAACAAAAAACCAAACATCTCCTATTTTAAAGTTTTTGGTTGTAAATGCTTTATTTTAAATGAAAGGGATGCCTTAGGAAAATTTGATGCTAAATCCGATGAAGGCATCTTTCTTGGTTACTCTTCCGTTTCTAAAGCTTTTCGGGTTTTTAATAAAAGAACTTTAGTAATTGAAGAGTTTATTCATGGAGTTTTTAATGAAGTTTCAAATTTAAAGAAAAATGATTTTGATGATGATCTTGGTTTTGATAATTTGAATTTGAATGAACCCCCTCCTCAGAATAGCAACTTGGATGCACCTTCTTCCGAAATTTCCTTACCTAAGGAATGGAAGTATATAGATGCTCATCCAAAGGAGCTAATTATAGGGGATACATCTAAAGGGGTTTAAACTCGTTCCTCTTTCAAGAATTTTTGTGCTAATGCCGCCTTCCTTTCTCAAATCGAACCTAAATGCATTGACGATGCCATAAAAGATGATTTTTGGGTTATTGCAATGCAAGAGGAATTGAATCAATTTGAGACGAATAAGGTATGGGAGCTTGTTCCTAGACCTAGTGACCATTTAGTCATTGGTACTAAATGGGTCTTTAGAAACAAGCAAGACGAAAATGGTATCGTGGTTAGAAACAAGGCTAGGTTAGTGGCCAAAGGTTTCAACCAAGAAGAAGGTATCGATTACGAAGAAACCTTCGCTCCCGTGGCTCGATTAGAAGCCATAAGGATGCTCCTTGCCTATGCTAGTAGTAATAATTTTAAACTATTTCAAATGGATGTCAAAAGTGCTTTCTTGAATGGTTTTATTTCCGAAGAAGTATATGTCGAACAACCTCCCGGATTTGAAAATTCTCTTCTTCCTAATCATGTATTCAAATTGACTAACGCTCTCTATGGCTTAAAACAAGCTCCTAGAGCTTTGTATGAAAGGCTTAGTTCCTTTCTTATTTTAAATAATTTTACCAAAGGCAAGGTTGATACTACATTGTTTATTAAACATTTTGAAAATAATTTTCTTATCGTGCAAATTTATGTTGACGATATTATTTTTGGCTCTTCGGATGAATCACTATGTGAATCATTTGCCAAATGTATGAGTCATGAATTTGAAATGAGTTTCATGGGTGAATTAACTTTCTTTTTAGGATTACAAATCAAACAACTTAGTGATGGTATATTTCTTAACCAATCCAAATATACATTAGAATTGTTAAAACGATTTAACATGGATAATTCAAAAGCAATAAACACCCCTATGAGTACTGCGACTAAGTTAGATATGGATGAAAATGGTGAAAGTTTCGATCAAAAAACATATAGGGGAATGATAGGTAGTCTACTCTACCTCACCGCGGCTAGACCGGATATTATGTTTAGTGTAGGACTTTGCGCTAGGTTTCAATCTAATCCTAAATTATCTCATCTTAAGAGTGTTAAAAGAATATTTAGGTATCTTAAAGGAACTCCAAATTTAGGATTGTGGTATCCAAAATCTGAAAAATTCGATCTAATAGCTTATGCAGATGCCGATTTTGGCGGATGCAGGATAGATAAAAAAAGTACATCCGGAACATGTCAATTTTTAGGACATGCACTTGTTTCTTGGACTTCCAAGAAACAAAATTCAGTTGCACTATCTACGGCGGAAGCCGAATACATTGCTGCAAGTGCATGTTGTGCACAAGTAATTTGGATGAAAAATACATTAGAAGACTTTGGAATTCACTTTGAAAATATTCCCATAAAATGCGATAATACTAGTGTTATATGCCTTACTAAAAATCCAATTCAGCACTCTAGAACTAAGCACATTGACGTTAGGCATCATTTCATACGCGATCATGTCCTTAACAATGATGTTGTTCTAGAATTCATTGACACAAAGCATCAATTAGCAGATATATTTACAAAAGCTTTGAATGAAGACCAATTTGAATTCATCCGAAGGGAATTAGGCATGCTAAATTGTCCCTAAAATGAACTTCACAAAAAGGACTCGTTCTTTTCCCTTCGTTTATGAATTTGAATTCTTCCTTCCTCTTCAATTCAAAATGATCCATTAAAGTATAACTTATGATCTTGAGGGAAGAAGCTAAACAAAAGGAAGGAAGAAAAAATTTTTTTTTTTCTTTCCTCCGCGTGATGCCAGCGGTGGCACCGCCAGATCCGGCGGTTGCACCGCCTGGCGCTCAGGCGCCAGGCGGTGACACCGACCAGTTTTCTTTAACCCTCATTCTAACTCTTAGAAACATTGGAGAAGGATTCTTGGTGGTCCAAGCTTTCCATCTCTCAACATAATCTCCACAAGGTAACACTTGAAATCCCTCTTTTCTTTTCTCTTTCTCTTGCTTATTTTTCACAATTTCATCATCATCTTGTCTAGAAAATGGCTCCTAAGAGATCAAAAGGAATAAGGATTGAAGGAGATTCATATAACCATGACCTTTTTAGATCAAAAGAGGTAGCCCTTAGCTTTCCAAAATTTGAAACACGATGTATCCATAAGGGAAAATACGTTGATTTGGATGAACTAGAGGACTTAGATCCCATTAGGTGGTTTGCACACCTAGAAGCTCTACCTCTACTACAAATAGAGGAACCAATCTATCCACGGTTAGTGAGATTGTTCTATGCCAACCTATATGAGGACAATGATAGCCTAAGCACTTACATTCTAGGAACACCCATTAGAATATTTGACAGCACCATTTGTGAGCTAATTGGCATAACTGAAAAAGATAGGGGATGCTATTTTAAAGGTAAATGGGACGTCAAAACCATAGGAGCAACCTATACCGAAGCCGTGAAAACAATTTTTGCAAATCCAAACCTTGACTTCCTACCCAAGAGCTGTGAACACTTACTGCCTTTCAACTCTAAAATTCTTCATCACATTATCACAAGCATCATATTCCCCATACAATTTCATCTTGACGAAATAAGTCAAATAGAGATAGGAACCATGTATTGGATTATGACCGGTCAGCATAATTGTTTTGGGTACTTAATTCGCCAACACATGCAGGATATTATGACTAAAGATACTATATTGCCATATGGGAGGTTAATCACTAGAATTCTTCATGCCTATGACATTTGCATTCCACCCGATGAAGAATCTATTCAAAATGATCGATATAACATAATAAATAAAAACCTGCTGAAAAGACTTAGGTGCACTTTTAGCAATGGCATATGGGTTAGGCAGCCTAGAAGGACGGATCCAATTCCTACACCAATAGAATAACCCGAAACACCAATTCTTATGGGAAATGAATCTCCTCCTCCTAGTCCCTTTGGCGCAGCACCTTCAGCTCCTGTTTCCTCCTCTGAAGATATCATTATGGCGGAGCTATCTCAGATCAAATCACAGCAAGAACAAATTCAGAATCAATAAGTTGAAATTTTGAAGACACTACGACAGATGAATGAAAAAATAGATATCATGTATCAGCACTGTCGATTACCTCCTAAGGATTAAATTGATGTATCTTTTTATTCTGTTCTGTTTGCTTTTAACAACAAGTTCAAGTTTGTCATCGATTGAACGATAACTGATCTTTCCTTTTAGATAACTACTGTCTTAATCTGCATAGATGATGATGTCTTTTGGATAAACTATCTCTGGCAAATTTGAATGATGAACTTTGATAAATGCTAAACCTTTTTCTATGATCATCAATTAGCTGGCTTGTCTCTTTTTGTTGATGACAAAGGGGGAGAAGTGATGACTTACACCAGAACGATAGCATGACTAATATGAATTACAAAAACTTGTGTGATATGAATGTCTTATATGACTTGCAAATCCTTGAAAATATCACAAGATTGATATCATGAAATTTATATTGAAAATCTTTATCTTCTGTCGTAGCAAAATTCGTCCCTTATCATTTAACTTATGATTTTCATCGAAGTTTCGTACTTACTATTGTTTAATGAGGATAACGATAAGTTCTACGATTAGAACTTATCGGGTTATGCTTGAATCCAATGGGATGGAATTCAAGTGTTTTTTTTATCTTCTCATAATATGGCATATAGATAGGGGGAGTTATGTTTAACTCCATCATCAATTGATTGTCATCATCAAAAAGGGGGAGATTGTTGAATCTCGGATTTTGATGATATAATCAATTGGTGGGTTAATTGATCTAATCCATATTATTGAGTTAAGTGTGCAGGATTAACTACGATAACCAGAAAACATAAAGCAAGGATACCGGAGTCGAGCTCGATGGACGTTTAAGAGACCGAAGAATCATCGGAGATGCTGCCGGAACCAACCGAGAAGAAATCGGGAACGTGTCGGAAGTTCACCGAAGAAATCGTTGGAGGCTCGCGGAGATCACCGAGAAGGCTCGGCTACTCGTTAAAGTCATCACAAAGATTGGGAGCTTGATGGGAGTCCGTCGGAAGAAGCTCGTCGGAAAGCTCGCCGAAACAAGACTCGACGTTCGCGGTTGAAAGCTTGCTTAGGATGTGTTTTTGTTATGTAGTTCACTTGTAATTAGGATTAGGATTAAGAGATAATCCTATATCCTGGTTATGGGCCAATTGGGCCCAAAGTCAGATATGGTTTGGGCTTAAATTAAGCCAAACCAGTGAAATCGGAGTGCCAGGCGGTGGCACCGCCCAGCACCCGAGAGCTGGGCAGTGACACCTCCTTGGCTGGGCGGTTGCACCGTCCAGCACCCAAGCGCTAGGCGGTGACACCGCCTGGCTGGGCGGTGGCACCTCCAACACTGGGAACCCTAAGAGAATTCAAATTTTGGAGCCCAAATTTGAATCCTCTTGAGGCCTATAAATACCCCTCAAATCTCAGTTGAGATGACAACTTTTTAGAAGCATTTTGATTGAGAAAAAAGTCTTAGAAAGTCTTAGCAAGTCTTGTTTTCAATTTGCTAGAGAGTTCTCCTCCTTCTTTCTTATTGAAAATTTGTAAGAGGTTGAGCTGCTTGTAAAAGGTTGTAAGAGGGGTGTTTACCCTTCCATTTCAAGAGATTTGCTAGTGGAAGGTGGGAGCCTCATCGAAGAGGGGCATCGCAAGTGGAGTAGGTCATTTGACCGAACCACTCTAAAAATCGGCGTAATCTCTGGTTTGCATTTTATTATTGTCATTTACATTACTGCAAATCTTCTTATTGCTTTAGTTCCTTATTACCCTTGCTGCGCAACTTTAAGAATACGCTTTCAAGTTAAACTTTTCAAGTTCCGTTCTTATCGTACGACAGATTTTATTAAAATCGAAGTTTTAATCCGCTGCACTAATTCACCCCCCCTCTTAGTGCCGCTCCGATCCTAACAGCACCACCCAGCACCCGAGAGCCAGGCAATGGTACCGCCTGGCTGGGCGGTGGCACCGCCAGTACACTGTCAGTGTTAGACACTGACAGGCGGTGGCACCGCCGGTATCGGGAACCAAAGAGAATTCAAATTTTGGAGCCCAAATTTGAATCCTCTTGAGGCCTATAAATACCCCTCAAATCTCAGCTGAGATTATAACTTTTGAGAAGCAATTGATTGAGAGAAAGGTCATAGAAAAGTCTTAGCAAGTCTTGTTTTCAATTGGCTAGAGTGTTCACCTCCTTCTTTCTTGCTGAAAATTTGTAAGAGTGTGAACCGCTTGTAAAAAGTTGTAAGAGGGGTATTTGCCCTTCCCCTTCAAGAGATTTGCTAGTGGAAGGTGGGAGCCTCATCGAAGAGGGCCTCGCAAGTCGATGTAGGTCATTTGACCGAACCACTTTAAAATCGACGTGATCTCTGGTTTGCATTTTCTTATTGCTATTTACATTACTGCAATCCTTCTTAAGTGCTTCATTTCTTCATTACCTTTGCTGCATATCTTTACGAACACGTGTTCAAGTTAAGCTTTTCAAGTTTGGTTATTATCGTATCAAAAGATTTGTCGAAACGAAAGTTTTAATCCGCTGCACTAATTCACCCCCCCCCCTCTTAGTGTTGCTCCGATCCTAACAATTGGTATCAGAGCAAGGCTCACTCTCATATTTGGTTTGATACCAAAGAGAGATGGCTTACTCCGACATACATGAGAGTCATTCTATCACACGTCCACCCATGTTTAATGGGTCGGATTATACTTATTGGAAGACTCGTATGAGGATCTTCCTCATTTCCATGGATTTCGAGCTTTGGACTATTGTCGAAAACGGATTTCAAAAATCCTCTCTTCTGATGAGCGAATGGAATGAATCGGAGAAGAAGGTTTTTGCTTTAAACGCAAAGGCTATGAATGCCTTGTTTTGTGCACTAGACAAAAATGAATTTAATCGTGTTTCAATTTGTGATTCGGCTTTTGATATTTGGAGAACTCTTGAGGTCACTCATGAAGGCACTAGCCGAGTGAAAGAGTCCAAAATCAACATCCTTGTGCACTCTTACGAACTTTTCCGAATGAAACCAAGTGAGTCCATCGGAGACATGTACACCCGGTTCACGGAAGTCATCAATGGACTCAAAGCTCTTGGTAAAGATTTTACTAACTTTGAACTAGTAACTAAAATATTAAGATCCCTCCCTAAAAGTTGGGATCCAAAAGTTACGACCATTCAAGAGGCCAAAGACCTTAAAACATTCCCTCTTGAAGAACTTATTGCGTCTCTAATGACCTATGAAATGACATGTCAAGCACATGACGAGCTCGAGAACCCCCTTCCAAAGAAGAGGAAGGATATGGCACTCACAACACAAGAAGATCACTTGAAAGGAACATCAAGTGATGAGGACAGTGACAATGACATTGCACTTTTGACTCAAAAATTTAAAAAATATTTAAGAAAGAATAAATTAAAAAATAACATAAAAAATAAATTTGAACACAAGAAGGACCAAGTGATTTGCTATGAGTGCAAAAAACCGAGACACTACAAGAACGATTGTCCTCAAGCCAAAAAGAGAACATCAAAGAAGAAGGCGCTCAAGGCAACGTGGGATTATTCAAGCGCGTCCGAAGAAGAGGAGTCCAACACCGAGCAAGTTGCTCATTACACCCTAATGGCCATCGGAGAAGAGGTAACAGATTTAATTGATGCAGATTTACCATATCATGAATTATTAAATGCCTTCCATGAGTTATTTGATGAATGTAAGACAATTAGTAGAAAATACAAATTGCTAAGAAAGGAGCATGATAGTCTCATTTGTGATGTCGATAAATTAAAGACTGAATATCATGATAGTTTAGCTCCATGTATAAAATGACATGATCTAGAAACTCTCCAAAAGGAGATCTTGCTACTTAAGGACACCTTGAAGAAATTCGAGGTTGGTAGTAAGTCTTTGAACATGATCCTTACAAATAAGGGTCACGTTCCTAAAAGAAGTGGAATCGGATTTGTGAGATGTCCTCACCAAAATCCAACCACCTTCATTAAAGGCCCTGTCTTATATGTTCGGCACCAAAGCAATTGCAACGTTTGTTGCAAATATGGACATAAAACTTATAAATGTCCATTCAAAAAAATTAGTCCGAACAAACTAATTTGGGTTCCTAAAGGAACCATGATCAATTCTATGCAATATGATGAACAAGTTAAATCAGTTTTTAAGGCACCCAAAAGAAAATAGGTACCTAAAAATAATCCCTTCTTGTAGAAACATACACCATCACAAGCTAGGAGCAAGAGATGGTATCTAGATAGTGGATGCTTAAGACATATGACCGGAGATCCATCTCATTTCTCTATGCTCACTAGCAAAGAAGAAGGGTACGTCACCTTCGGAGACAACAACTAAGGACAAAGTATGCGATGCATGTCAACTAGGTAAACAAATAAAAACTAGTTTCAAACCAAAGACTTAAATTAGCACCACTAGACCATTACAATTGATTCATTTGGACTTATTTGGACCAATTGACACGACAAGTCTAGGAGGAAGCAAATATGCGTTTGTAATTGTGGATGACTATACTAGATACACTTGGACCTATTTCTTAGCTCACAAAAGTGATTGTTTCAAGTGTTTCTCAAAATTTTGTAAACTCACTCAAAACGAAAAAGGTTTCATGATTTCATCAATTCGGAGTGATCACGGTGGCGAATTTCAAAACCGTGACTTTCAAAATTTTTGTGAAGTTAATGGATACAATCACAACTTCTCCACTCCGAGGAATCCCCAACAAAATGGAGTAGTTGAAAGAAAAAATAGAAACCTACAAGAAATGGCAAGAACAATGTTAAATAAACATAGTCTACCCAAGTATTTTTAGGCCGAAGCCGTAAATACGGCTTGCTACATCATGAATAGGGTCCTAATAAGACCATCCCTATCAAAAACTCCCTATGAATTATGGAATAACAAAAAACCAAATATTCCTATTTTAAAGTTTTCGGTTGTAAATGCTTTAGTTTGAATGAAAGGGATGCCTTAGGAAAATTTGATGCTAAATCCGATGAAGGCATCTTTCTTGGTTACTCTTCCATTTCTAAGGCTTTTCAGGTTTTTAACAAAAGAACCTTAGTAATAGAAGAATCTATTCATGTAGTTTTTAATTAAATTTCTGATTTAAAGAAAAATGATTTTGATGATGATCTTGGTTTTGATAATTTGAACTTAAATGAACCCCCTCCTCAAAATAGCAACTTGGATGTACCTTCTTCCAAAATTTCCTTACCCAAGGAATGAAAGTATATAGATGCTCATCCAAAGGAGCTAATTATAGGAGAAACATCAAAAGGGGTTCAAACTCGTTCCTCTTTCAAGAATTTTTGTGCTAACGCCGCCTTCCTTTCTCAAATCGAACCTAAATGTATTGACGAGGCCATAAAAGATGATTTTTGGGTTATTGCAATGCAAGAGGAATTGAATCAATTTGAGAGGAATAATGTATGGAAGCTTGTTCCTAGACCTAGTGACCATTTAGTCATTGGTACTAAATGGGTCTTTAGAAACAAGCAAGACGAAAATGGTATCATGGTTAGAAATAAGGCTAGATTAGTGGCCAAAGGTTTCAACCAAGAAGAAGGTATCGATTACGAAGAAACCTTCACTCCTATGGCTCAATTAGAAGCCATAAGGATGCTCCTTGCCTATGCTAGTAGTAATAATTTTAAACTGTTTCAAATGGATGTCAAAAGTGCTTTCTTGAATGATTTTATTTCCGAAGAAGTATATGTCGAACAACCTCCCAGATTTAAAAATTCTTTTCTTCATAATCATGTATTCAAATTGACTAAGGCTCTCTATGGCTTGAAACAAGCTCCTAGAGCTTGTTATGAAAGACTTAGTTCCTTTCTTATTTTAAATAATTTTACCAAAGGCAAGGTTGATACTACATTGTTTATTAAACATTTTAAAAATAATTTTCTTATTGTGCAAATTTATGTTGACAATATTATTTTTGGCTCTTCGGATGAATCACTATGTGAATCATTTGTCAAATATATGAGTCATGAATTTGAAATGAGTTTAATGGGTAAATTAACTTTCTTTTTAGGATTACAAATCAAACAACTTAGTGATGGTATATTTCTTAACCAATCTAAATATACATTAGAATTGTTAAAACGATTTAACATGGATAATTCAAAAGCAATAAATACCCCTATGAGTACTGCGACTAAGTTAGATATGGATGAAAATAGTGAAAATTTCGATCAAAAAATATATAGGGGAATAATAGGTAGTCTACTCTACCTCACCGCGACTAGACCGTATATTATGTTTAGTGTAGGACTTTGCGCTAGGTTTCAATCAAATCCTAAATTATCTCATCTTAAAAGTGTTAAAAGAATATTTAGGTATCTTAAAGGAACTCCAAATTTAGGATTGTGGTATCCAAAATCTGAAAAATTCGATTTAATAGCTTATGCAGATGCCGATTTTGGCGGATGTAGGATAGATAGAAAAAGTACATCCGGAACTTGCCAATTTTTAGGACATGCACTTGTTTCTTAGACTTCTAAGAAACAAAATTCAGTTGCACTATCTACGGCGGAAGCCGAATACATTGCTGCAAGTGCATGCTATGCACAAGTTGTTTGGATGAAAAATATATTAGAAGACTATGGAATTCACTTTAAAAATATTCCAATAAAATGTGATAATACTAGTGTCATATGCCTTACTAAAAATCCAATTCAGCACTCTAGAACTAAGCACATCGACGTTAGGCATCATTTTTTACGCGATCATGTCCTTAACAATGATGTTGTTCTAGAATTCATTGACACAAAGCATCAATTAGCAGATATATTTACAAAAGCTTTGAATGAAGACCAATTTGAATTCATTAAAAGGGAATTAGGTATGTTAAATTGTCCCTAAGAATAAACTTGTTTGAATGAATTTTCCGTAAAGTTTTTCATCCTTTCTCTGTTCCTCGGTGAATCTAATCCTTCTCTTTCGATTATAAATGACATGTTAAATTATCTTATTCTATCTTGAGTCAAACACCACTCGCATCTGATCAAGATTAATGATTTTATGATATTTTATAAATCTCGAAATTGATTTTGATGGCTTGATTATGAGTTTCAAGTTGACAATTTGAATTTGAATGAGTTTGTATTTGAATTATGATCTTGACTTATTGGAGTTTCTACTTGAAATTTTTTTTTAATCACAATCTCTTCCTTGTACACCTACAATTTTTGTTATTTATAGAAAGAAAAGATTTGATAAAATGGATGAATGCTGAATTTTCCTTTATGATGAACTCTGCGTAAATATCTTAGCATACTTAATTTTGGATGATGAATTTTTGTATGATCAATGCTAAATTCCTGATGTTATAATCACAAACTATATGCTTCAAGTCTCATTCCCTTTTTGTTGATGACAAAGGGGGAGAAAAGTGATGACTTATACCATTTTGATAGCATGACTTATATGAATTACAAAAGCTTGTGTGATATGAATGTCTTATATGCCTTGCAAAATCTTTGAGAATATCGCAAGACTGATTGATCATATTGAAAGCATGTCTAACATGTATATCATGAAATTCATGTTGAAAATCTTTATCTCCTATCATAGTAAAAATTGTCTCTTATCATCCGACTTGAAAATGATTTTCATCAAAATTTCGTATTTACTTATGCTTAATGAGAATAACGATAAGTTCTATGGTTAGAACTTATCGGTTTATGCTTGAATTCAATGGGATGGAATTCAAGTGTTTTTATCTTCTCATAATATGGCATATAGATAGGGGGAGTTATGTTTAACTCCGTCATCAATTGATTGTCATCATCAAAAAGGGGGAGATTGTTGAATCTCGGATTTTGATGATAAAATCAATTGATGGGTTAATTGATCTAATCCATATTATTGAGTTAAGTGTGCAGGGTTAACTATGATAACCAGAAAACACAAAGCAAGAATACCGGAGTCAAGTTCGATGGACGTTTAAGAGTCCGAAGAATCGTCGGAGATGCTGCCGGAACCAACCGAGAAGAAATCGGGAACCTGTCGGAATTTTTCGAAAATTCACCGAAGAGATCGTCGGAGGTTCACGGAGATCACCGAGAAGGCTCGGCTACTCGTTAAAGTCATCACAAGATCGGGAGCTTGCTAGGAGTCCGCCGGAAGAAGTTCGTCGAAAAGCTCGTCGGAACAAGACTCGACGTTCGCGGTTGAAAACTTGCTTAGGATGTTTTTTTTGTTATGTAGTTCACTTGTAATTAGGATTAGGATTAAGAGATAATCCTATATCCTGGTTAGGGGCCAACTGGGCCTAAAATTAGACTTGGTTTGGGCTAAATTTGAAGCCTAACCAGTGAACCAAAGGGTCTGGCGGTGCCACCGCCAGATTGGGCGGTTGCACTGCCCAGCACCCGAGAGCCAGGCGGTGGCACCGCCTGGGCTGGGCGGTGGCACCGTCAATCCACTGTCATTGTCTGACACTGACAGGCGGTGGCACCGCCATTGACAGGCGGTGCCACCGCCAGCATCGGGAACCCAAAGAGAATTCAAATTTTGAAACCCAAATTTGAATCCTCTTTAGGCCTATAAATACCCCTCAAATCTCAGTTGAGATTACAACTTTTTAAGAACCAATTGTTTGAGAGAAAGGCCTTAGAAAAGTCTTAGCTAGTCTTGTTTTCAATTTGCTAGTGTTCACCTCCTTCTTTCTTGCTGAAAATCTGTAAGAGAGTGAACCGCTTGTAAAAAGTTGTAAGAGGGGTATTTACCCTTTCCCTTCAAGAGATTTGCTAGTGGAAGGTGGGAGCCTCGTCGAAGAGGGGCCTCGCAAGTGGATGTAGGTCATTTGACCGAACCACTGTAAAATCAACGTGATCTCTGGTTTGTATTTACTTATTGTCATTTATATTATTACAAACCATTTGCACTTTAATGCTCTACTTCTTTGTCTCCGTCTTACTTATCCCTTCAAGTTAAAACACAATCGAAACGGTTTCAAACGAAAATGTTGCTTTTATCGTACGAAGTTTCCGAAAGTATTTAAATCGTCAAAAGTTTATCGCACTTTACCGCTGCACTAATTCACCCCCCCCCCCTCTTAGTGCCGCTCCGATCCTAACAAGGACTAGCTTTGATCATAAAGAGACAATAAAAGTAGGAATAATCAATATTGGGCTAGAGTGGAATATGTTAGAGATTTGACATCGAGTTGGAGGATCGGTCGACCTATCGGCAGAAGGCTTCATGCCATGAGTTTGGGCATCAGGCCTAGAAGAGCGGACATTATGCCAAGGAGATCGGAGTTATGGAGGTCAACATACCAATTAGGCAAAGGACTGGAAAAGAGGACGATGCGCCGAAGGATTGGACGAAGCACTGATGAACCAATGATATACCAGACAATATGTGGTTAATACTTTGTAATAATTATCCAGATCGAAGTAGTTTTAGTTCTAATTGGGTTGGTTTAGAATGTAATTAGGCCAACTCAATTAGGGGCCAACTGGGCCCGAATTATGACTATTTTGGGCTAAGAGAAAGGCTCATTCAATGACCCAAAAATTGAGTCAGGCGATGGCACTAGCAAAGGCTTAGTCTCCAAGACACAATCTCTGAGACTATGTCAGGTGGTAGTACCGCCAAATTGGGCGATGGTATCGCCCAGTGTCAAGTGGTGGTTCTACCTAGTGTTAAGTGGTGGTATCGCCCAATGACAGGCGGTGGTACCACCAGACTAGGCGATGGTACCGCCCAATGTTAGTGCTGCAAGCGATAGTACTGCCCAATGCTAGCAATGGTACCGCTAGTACCCCAAAGACTCAGGATGAGACTAGTTTTGGCTCCAAGTTTGAATCAATTTTGGGCCTATAAATACCCCTCTCATCCCTCCTCAGATTACACAAGAATTCAGAACAAAAATACGAGAAAATTCTGTTATAATATTATGAGAGTTCTCCTCCTCTAGTCTAAGTGTGATTTCTGTTTAGAGAGGAGTGAGTGGGGGTGTAAAGGTTCTCTCCTGAGTCTATCAAAAGGAGAATAGAATTGTAAGGGTAGTAGGACTTCACCCATTGAAGTGAGACCATTAGTGGATGCTGGTGGCCTCGACGGAAGAGGAATCAAGAGTGGACGTAGGTCACGACAACCGAACAACTATAAACTCGATTTGTATTTCTATTTTTTTTCCATTTATTTACTTTGTATCTGCTTTACTTCCTCATTACTTTAGCTACACACTCTTATGAATATTTTCAAAGTTAAGCATTTCCGATATTGGTTTTCATCAAACGTATGAAGTTTTCCGACTCAACATGATTTTTATCATAAACACTAATTCACCTCCCTCCTCTTAGTACCGACTCGATCCTAACTGTTTATGCTAGACATGTTAGGATCAAGTCGGTACCAAGAGAGGGGGGAGAGGGGGGTGGAGGGTGAATTAGAGTTTTTGGAGAACTACATCGATCATGAAAATTCATACGATAAAACCGTATCAGAAAGATGTTTAAGCTTAAAGATGTTCATAGGAGAGTGATGAAGATGTAAAGTAATTGCTGTTGAATCTCGGATTTTGATGATGAAACTAATTGATTGTGTTTAAATGTTTGACTACATTTTGAGTGATACAGGTCTACTCGATCAGGATTAGACAATTAACGCAGGAGGAATTGACGTTGCGTCGGAGGAGATCACGTCAGGATATTGGATGGCAGAAGGCTTCGGGCGTCGGGCATCGGGCCAAGGAGAGCGAAATTGCGCCAAGGATATCGGGGTTGTGGAGGTCAACCGCCGATTGGGCAACAAGCTGCAAGAGAGGACGATGCACCGAAGAATCGGATGAAGCGCCAACCAATGACGTGCCGGGCAACAGAATGTCAATTTGCGTTATAATAATTGTCTAGATCGGAGTAGAGTGTTTGCTTGTGTGTGCAGGATTAACTACGATAACCAAAAAACACAAAGCAAGAATACCGGAGTCAAGTTCGATGGACGTTTAAGAGTCCGAAGAATCGTCGGAGATGCTGCCGGAACCGTCCGAGAAGAAATCGGGAACGTGTTGGAAGTTCGCCGAAGAAATCGTCGGAGGCTCGCGGAGATCACCAAGAAGGCTCGGCTACTCGTTAAAGTCATCATAAAGATTGGGAGCTTGCAGGGAGTCCGTCGGAAGAGTTCGTCGGAAAAGCTCGCCGGAACAAGACTCGACGTTCGCGGTTAAAAAACTTGCTTAGGATGTTTTTTTTATGTAGTTCACCTGTAATTAGGATTAGGATTAAGAGATAATCCTATATCCTGGTTAGGGGCCAACTGGGGCCAAAATCAGATTTGGTTTGGGCGAAAAATAAGCCAAACCAATGAATCGGAAAGTCAGGCGGTGGAACCGCCTGGCTGGGCGGTGGCACCGCCCAGCACCCGAGTGCTGGGCGGTGACACCTCCTTGGCTGGGCGGTGGCACCGCCCAGCACCCGAACGCTGGGCGGTGGCACCGCCTGGCTGGGCGGTGGAACCGCCAGCACCGGGAACCCTAAGAGAATTCAAATTTTGGAGCCCAAAATTTGAATCCTCTTGAGGCCTATAAATACCCCTCAAATCTCAGCTGAGGTTACAACTTTTGAGAAGCATTTTGATTGAGAGAAAAGTCTTAGAAAGTCTTAGCAAGTCTTGTTTTCAATTTGCTAGAGAGTTCTCCTCATTCTTTCTTATTGAAAATTTGTAAGAGGTTGAGCTGCTTGTAAAAGGTTGTAAGAGGGGTGTTTACCCTTCCATTTCAAGAGACTTGCTAGTGGAAGGTGGGAGCCTCATCGAAGAGGGGCCTCGCAAGTGGAGTAGGTCATTTGACCGAACCACTCTAAAAATCGGCGTAATCTCTGGTTTGCTTTTTATTATTGTCATTTACATTACTGCAAATCTTCTTACTGCTTTAGTTCCTTATTACTCTTGCTGCGCAACTTTAAGAATACGCCTTCAAGTTAAATTTCTCAAGTTTCATTCTTAACGTACGAAAGATTTTGTTAAAATCGAAGTTTTAATCCGCTGCACTAATTCACCCCCCCCTCTTAGTGCCGCTCCGATCCTAACAAGTGGTATCAGAGCAAGGTTATCTCTCATATTTGGTTTAATACCCAAGAGAGATGGCTTATTCCGGCATGCAAGAGGGCCATTCTATTGCACGACCACCTTTGTTTAATGGGTCGGATTACACATATTGGAAGACTCGCATGAGAATCTTCCTCATTTCTATGGACTTTGAGCTTTGGTCTATTGTCGAGAATGGATTTCAAAAATCTTCTCTTCCGATGAGCGAATGGAATGAATCGGAGAAGAAGGTTTTTGCTTTAAATGCAAAGGCTATGAATGCCTTGTTTTGTGCACTAGACAAAAATGAATTTAATCGTGTTTCAATGTGTGATTCGGCTTTTGATATTTGGAGAACTCTTGAGGTCACTCATGAAGGCACTAGCCGAGTGAAAGAGTCCAAAATCAACATCCTTGTGCATTCTTATGAACTTTTCCGGATGAAACCAAGTGAGTCCATCGGAGACATGTACACCCGGTTCACGGATGTCATCAATGGACTCAAAGCTCTTGGTAAAAGTTTTTCTAATTTTGAACTAGTCACTAAAATCTTAAGATCCCTTCCAAAAAGTTGGGATCCAAAAGTTACGGCCATTCAAGAGGCCAAGGACCTTAAAACATTCCCTCTCGAAGAACTTATTGGGTCTCTAATGACCTATGAAATGAACAATGTGGCAAAAAAGAAACTCGAGAACAACCTTCCAAATGATAGGAAGGATTTGGGACATAGAACACATGAATACCACTCGAGCATAAGCTCAAGTGATGGTGAACTTAAACTACAAATGAAACAAAAATTAAAAAGCAAAAAGAATGGAATTACTTGCTTTGAACGCAAGAAGAACAAAAGTTGGGATGAATTGAGCTCTTCCGAAGACGAGGAGAAAATCAAGAAAGGCGAGGTGGCAAACTATGCCTCACCCTCTTTCAACAATGAGGTAATCAAAATCCCACTAATTCATTTCGAAATTACATAATACTTTCTTGAGTTATTTTTAATTTAGTTTAGGATTAATTTTCTTGAAAATTGCTTGTGTTATGTTAATGCAATAAAATGTTAGATATAAATATAATGCTTATACACCTAGTAAGATTAATCTTATATATGTGCTTGAGAAGCAAGAATTTGTACTTTGACGATTTCCATATTGATTTTCAATGTCGATGCATGACTTTTGAATGGAAGGTTTTATGATTTTTTTTTATGAACCTTATCTTTGGTTTTCAAACATGATGTATAGTTTTGACATAAGAACAAAAATTTGAAGCATGCTAATATAAAGTCAATCATATAAAGTAAAACTAAAGAAATTTTAAATATCTATAAGAATCATTCAAAATTATGTTCAATAAAACCTTACTTGATGTTGTAATGAAACTATTGAAAGTTTTGATGCTATGATTTGATGATTTTATGCATGAGATTGTAAAGTTATACATGATGATTTTTTGGTCTTGATGGTTTTTATGACAAAATTCATTTTTCGATCCTAAATGTTGATGCACATTTTTATCTAGCATAAATGACATGAATTTAAATAACTAAAAAGAGAAAAGCATTGTTCTTGAAAATTATTTTTCTCTATCTTGTTGATTTATATGAATCCCTTGAAAATGATTTTGGTTTGATGATTTGAATTACAAATGAGTTATATCAAAATCATGATATTGATTTGACTTGAAGTAATGAGTTGAAATCATTTTTTTTGAATTATGTGTTGCACTTTTTTATCTTGATGATCTTTGATTTTTTTTTGTTTTAAAACGATGATGCATGGATTTGAAAGAAAAGGAGATGCATGCATGGAATCAATCAATAAGTTGAAACAAAAGGAGGAAAGATTTTTTATTGAAAATTTTCTTTTTCTCTATCTTATTGATTTATACCTAAGAGACCAATAAAATTATTTATGTCATTTTGAATCTCTTGAAAGAAATGTTGAGATTTTGATGATTTAGACGATTTGAATTTGAATGAGTTTTATCTAAAATCATGATCTTGATTCCGTGATATTTACAAATTAAGATTTATTATGAATCAAGATTTTTCATTAATCGATCTCCTAAGATTTTCTTTTGATTATTAATGAGTAGGTTTTTCAAAAAGAAATCATGTCTTCTAGTATTCACATGTTCTAATCCTTCATGATAAAATTTTTATGTAATTCCTTAAATTCATGAAATGTTTATCGCATCACCAATTATTTTCTTCTTGATATTCCTTTTTTGGTGATATAAAATCATGCATGAAATACTCTTGAGATTATTTTGATGCATACAAATGAAAAGTTATGATCATGCATGGTAGGATGCAATTTGACAAATTAATACCATTATGATTTGAAATATTTATAATTTGGAATGATGCATGCAATACTTATGCCTTTTATTATGATAATATATGTGATGTATTGCATATGATGTGAATCATGAATGCTTTAAATGATAAATGTCTTGATATCATGATTGATGATTTTGTTCTATGCATAAGATTTTTAAAATTATGCATAATGAATCTTGTAATTTACAGATTATCGATTTTCTTTTTACCATAATGAAAGTGCCTTATTGATCCTTGTCATAATAAATCTAGCACTTTCGGTTTTAAACATGATACATGTTTTTATTTGACATAAAAAAAGGGGAGGCATGCTTGAATGAAATAAATTACATGAATTGAAGCAACTAAAAGAGAAGAACATTTTTCTTCTTGAAAATTAGTTTTTCTATATTATTGATTTTGATGAATCTATTTGTATTATTTTTATGAATCTCATAGATTATGAAAATGATTTGAATTTAATGGATTTTATTGAAATCATGATCTTGATTTCTCACAATTTTCTATTGAATGAATCAAGTTTGTTTTCTATTTAAAAGGATATTTATCAAAATTTTCATGGTCTTTTAGTATTCATGATATTGATAATTATATTTTGAAACTCTATGTAAATCAAGATTCTTCATCATGATTCTCTCGTTTTATAAAAGAGGAGATGTTCTATGTGAATCATAAGATTTTATATGCATGAATTGAGATTCTTTTTGCTATTAACTAGCAAGAAACTTGTTTTTGTAAACCATGACATGCTACTTGACATCTTGATAATTTATAACTTGAGTTTTCTTTTTGAATCAAGATTGTTTCCTATCATGTTTTCTATCTACAAAAGAAGAAATTTGTCAAAAATGTTATATGTCTTTTGACATTCATTTTTCATCTTTATTATTTACCCTTATCATGATTTGAATATTATAGTAAAGAGAAATGAATTACATGATTGTATTGTTATTCCCTTCTATTTGACACTGACAAAGGGGGAGCAAAACTTGCTAGATAGCAAATTTGCTAGCTTGCACAATTTGAAAAGAGGCAAAATAGTCCATCTTGCACATCTCAAAAGATGTAAAATTTTGCTAACTTTTTATGTGCAAAAGTTGATAGCTTGTATACTATAAATTTGCATACCAAAAATACAATCTTGTTTATCTCAAGATGCAAAACATACTAACTTGCACTTTGCAACGGAAGCAAAATTGCTAGCTCAAACATTGCAAAGGAAGCAAAAATTTGCTAGCTTACAATTTGCATATTTCAAAAAGCAAGAGTTGCTTTCTTGAACATCTCAATATTGCTAGCTTGCATGATGTAGAACTTGCTATCTTGAACATTACCAAAAGTGCTATCTTATATGCTGTAAAACTTGTATATCTAAAACTTGATAGCTTGAATGTCCCAAGCATGATGCATTACTTGCTAAATTTTCTATCTTCAAAATTGCATGATGATAAAAATTTAATATTATGTTTTTCATGCAATGGTTTGAACCCATATAATAAACACATAAGAGTAGCTACTTCTCCTTTTTGTTGATGACATAGGGGGAGAAGTATATTGATGACTTCATGCATTGAATTAAATATTTTATATATTTGCATGATAGTTTAAATGTTTTTCATAACATGTGATGAATGTTACTTGGATTTGGGATAATCCAAGTGTTCTATCAATGGCATATTGATAGGGGGAGTTTAGTTAAACTCCGGGGAGTTAAGGTTAACTCCGTTAGTCATCAATTAGTTGTCATCATCAAAAAGGGGGAGATTGTTGAATCTCGGATTTTGATGATGAAACTAATTGATTGTGTTTAAATGTTTGACTACATTTTGAGTGATACAGGTCTACTCGATCAGGATTAGACAATTAACGCAGGAGGAATTGACGTTGCGTCGGAGGAGATCACGTCAGGATATTGGATGGCAGAAGGCTTCGGGCGTCGGGCATCGGGCCAAGGAGAGCGAAATTGCGCCAAGGATATCGGGGTTGCGGAGGTCAACCGCCGATTGGGCAACAAGCTGCAAGAGAGGACGATGCACCGAAGAATCGGATGAAGCGCCAACCAATGACGTGCCGGGCAACAGAATGTCAATTTGCGTTATAATAATTGTCTAGATCGGAGTAGAGTGTTTGCTTGTGTGTGCAGGATTAACTACGATAACCAAAAAACACAAAGCAAGAATACCGGAGTCAAGTTCGATGGACGTTTAAGAGTCCGAAGAATCGTCGGAGATGCTGCCGGAACCGTCCGAGAAGAAATCGGGAACGTGTTGGAAGTTCGCCGAAGAAATCGTCGGAGGCTCGCGGAGATCACCAAGAAGGCTCGGCTACTCGTTAAAGTCATCATAAAGATTGGGAGCTTGCAGGGAGTCCGTCGGAAGAGTTCGTCGGAAAAGCTCGCCGGAACAAGACTCGACGTTCGCGGTTAAAAAACTTGCTTAGGATGTTTTTTTTATGTAGTTCACCTGTAATTAGGATTAGGATTAAGAGATAATCCTATATCCTGGTTAGGGGCCAACTGGGGCCAAAATCAGATTTGGTTTGGGCGAAAAATAAGCCAAACCAATGAATCGGAAAGTCAGGCGGTGGAACCGCCTGGCTGGGCGGTGGCACCGCCCAGCACCCGAGTGCTGGGCGGTGACACCTCCTTGGCTGGGCGGTGGCACCGCCCAGCACCCGAACGCTGGGCGGTGGCACCGCCTGGCTGGGCGGTGGAACCGCCAGCACCGGGAACCCTAAGAGAATTCAAATTTTGGAGCCCAAAATTTGAATCCTCTTGAGGCCTATAAATACCCCTCAAATCTCAGCTGAGGTTACAACTTTTGAGAAGCATTTTGATTGAGAGAAAAGTCTTAGAAAGTCTTAGCAAGTCTTGTTTTCAATTTGCTAGAGAGTTCTCCTCATTCTTTCTTATTGAAAATTTGTAAGAGGTTGAGCTGCTTGTAAAAGGTTGTAAGAGGGGTGTTTACCCTTCCATTTCAAGAGACTTGCTAGTGGAAGGTGGGAGCCTCATCGAAGAGGGGCCTCGCAAGTGGAGTAGGTCATTTGACCGAACCACTCTAAAAATCGGCGTAATCTCTGGTTTGCTTTTTATTATTGTCATTTACATTACTGCAAATCTTCTTACTGCTTTAGTTCCTTATTACTCTTGCTGCGCAACTTTAAGAATACGCCTTCAAGTTAAATTTCTCAAGTTTCATTCTTAACGTACGAAAGATTTTGTTAAAATCGAAGTTTTAATCCGCTGCACTAATTCACCCCCCCCTCTTAGTGCCGCTCCGATCCTAACAATTGCAAAGTAAGTAAATAGTAAAGAAGAGAAGGTACACCAAATTTTATGGTAGTTCAGTCGTTGTGACCTACGTCTACTCCCGATTCCTCCTTAATTGAGGGCACCAATATCCACTAACGATCTTTCTTCAATGGGTGAAAACCAACTACCCTCTTACAACTCTTTTCTTCTTTTGATAGGCTAAGGAGAACCTTTACACACCCTTTTTATAAAGTTTCCCTCACACTCTCCCTTAGAATAATCTCTAAACTTTAGGAGGAGGGATTTTACACTTTACAAGGGTTTCCAGCTTTAGAATCACAGAGTTTTGTTCTACTTTCTTGCTCTCATAAGGAAGAAATATTAGGGTATTTATAGACCCCAAATAACTTTAAAAATTAGAGCCAAAATTCAAATCCCCGAGATTTTGAGGTACTAGTATTAACATTGCTTGTGCTGGGTGGTACCACTGCTTGTAGCACTAACATTGGGCGATACCACCACCCAGTCTGACGATACTACCACCTAATATTGGGCAGTACTTGTTGGGAAATCTTGGGGGCGACATCATATGCGCAGCGGAAGAACAAGAAAATAAAATCCCCGATTCCCAAAGAGATGTTCGTCGTTGTGCGAAGATTGGTGCGCAAAATCCGCGAAACTTAAAACTGCATATAGAGTAGATTGTGTTACCAAGGGAGATCATATATCCCTGTTTCCTTATAGATCCTTAGGAGAGGGTGAAGGAGGTCAAATGTCCTCCTCTCTAGCGGTGATCCACACAGCAGGGTTGCGACGACGCTCCTCAAAACTCCAGGCCTGCTCTGAGGTGGAGAGGGAGAGGAGAATAGGAAAGGCAAGCAAAGACTCTAACCTATGAGGCTCTGAATCCCTCCTATTTATAGAGGTCCCATGTCAAACCCTAATGGGTCCTCCCCTAGTGGGTATTGGATCTACATCCAATAAGACAAGGGCTCCATCGGATATCTCATATCCGAATCTCTACTCATCGCAATGCCTACCATATGCGTGTGACCCTCTAGGCCCAATATCGAGCTGGCCGTGAGTCATACCTGTCAGACCTCATTCTAACTCAGTGAATTATTATCTTTGTAATAATTCACTCGACTCATCGACTACCGACGTACTAGGCCACTACGCCGTAGTCCCCAAATGATACAGGGGAATCCAATCCATTGGACCTGTCTGTCCTCAGTTACCGTGTACCTATAGTCCCTCATCCATCTAATATCCCAAAGACCGTATATCGAGCATGGTGTTGTCAGACCCATACGGTTTCTACTCGAGTCTCGCTCTAATTGGATTCTCCCGGAGAACTCTTTCTCTCTCAACCCGAATGACCCTGGCCAGGGATTTGTCTGAGCAAGAACACATGGGATATTTCTCTTATGACACCGAGAGTGGATGATCCTCTATCGACACTCAATAGCCCTCGTAAGGTCGACTACCACTCCCAATGACCAGCTATACTAGATCTGGGACAGCCAAACCTATAAGTCTGGTATCAAAGAGTGGAGCACTCATACAGGACATCCTTGGTGTCTCAAGTCTAAGGACCAAATACACCACTAGGACTACGGAATCATTGTCTGACAACAAGGCATCATCAACCATCCAGCATTTCGTAAGCGGATCAATCAGTGAACTCATTCTCCAATGAGCACCTGTATTGTATCCTTGTGTCCGTATTGTATCCCTAGTGTCCCTACACGAGTAGCTATGAGACCAGCTGCATCCATCATATGGACGGGTATACAGCACACCAGTCTGTCCGGTTATCACGATGTCCCTCTCAAGTAAACTATGACCGAGATTATTTAGGATATGTGTTTAAAGGTGAATCGATCTCATTATCGTGATCTCATCACGATCCGATTCCCATTGCACAAATCCAAGGACATCACAATATATATATGCACATATGCAATAGTTATAAAGTGATATACGCCAAAATATAATAAGCAAAAAGATTCTGTATCAAGTCACACGTGCCATCACTCACGTGATTGGCTTGCTGGGAACCTATGACTAGCAATCTCCCACTTGACCTAAAGCCAATCACCTATGTGTCTGATCCCCATTAGACCCCTATGACGCTCAAAGATAATCTGAGACAACGGCTTTGTTAGTGGATCTGCAATGTTATCTTCGGATGGAACTCTTTCCACTGCTACATCTCCTCGGGTTTCGATCTCTCTGATAAGCTGGAACCTCCTCAGAACACTTCTGATGAGAACACTTCTGATGAGACCCAAGTTCCCTTATTTGAGTAATCGCCCCATAGTTGTCGCAATATAAGGAAGATCGGCTCCTCGCTACCCGGCAAGACTCCCAAATCTGTAATGAACTTCTTCAAACAGACTCCCTCCTTTGCTGCATCTGATGCAGCAATGTACTCCGATTCTGTGGTCGAGTCAGTAGTGGTATCTTGCTTGGAACTCTTCCAGCACACTGCTCCTCCATTCAAGGTGTACACATACCCTGAATTCGACTTGCTATCATCGACATCAGACTGAAAACTTGAGTCAGTGTAGCCTTCAACCTTAAGGCTATTACCTCCATATACTAGTAAAAGATCCTTAGTCCTTCTCAAGTACTTAAGGATACACTTTACTACTTTCCAGTGCTCCAAGCTTGGATCCGCCTGATACCTGCTCGTGACACTCAGAGCATGCACTATATCAGGCCTAGTACATAGCATGGCATATATGATAGACCCTATTACTGAGGCATAAGGTATCATATTCATGTTCGCCCTTTCTTCTGGAGTCTTTGGGGATATACTCGTAGAAAGCGATATCCCATGTCTCATCGGTATGAGACCTCTCTTGGAATTTTCCATGCCAAACCTTTTGACAATGGTTTCTATGTACCTGGACTGGGACAAGCCAAGCATCCTCTTGGATCTATCTCTATAGATTCTAATCCCCAAGATATAGGATGCTTCTCCTAAGCCCTTCATGGAGAAGTGTCTAGATAACCAAGCTTTTACTGTGGATAGCATTCCTATGTCGTTCCCAATGATGAGGATGTCATCCACATATAATACCAAAAAAGGTAATAGCACTCCCACTTACCTTCCTGTACACACAAGGCTCATCTTCGTTCTTAACAAAGTCATAAGATCTGATTGCCTCATCAAATCTTATGTTCCAACTTCGGGAAGCTTGCTTTAGTCCATAAATGGATCTAAGCAACCTACACACCTTATCTGGGCAGTTCTTAGACACGAATCCCTCAGGTTGCATCATATACACCTCCTCCTCGAGGTTCCCATTGAGGAATGCGGTTTTCACATCCATCTGCCAGATCTCATAATCATAGTGTGTTGCAATAGCCAATAGAATTCTGATGGATTTGAGCATTGCTACGGGTGAGAAGGTTTCGTCGTAGTCAACACCTTGCCTTTGACGATACCCCTTAGCCACTAGCCTTGCTTTATAGGTCTCTACCTTTCCATCTACTCCGATCTTTTTCTTAAAGATCCACTTGCAACCAATGGGTACAATACCTTCAGGCGCATCAATTAGGTTCCAAACCTTATTGGAGTACATAGAATCCATCTCAGAATTCATGGCTTCTTGCCACTTCCCGGAGTCTATACTCATAATAGCCTCCTTGTAGGTCTGAGGATCAATATCCTCAACATCCTCTTCTCTAATATGTCCCACATATCCTTCAGGAGGATGGGATACTCTATCAGACCTGCATAAAGTTGAAACTTGTGTATTAGGTACTTGAACAGACTCGGGCTGTAGAGTGGTGCTTGAGCTTGGTTCTCCAACCTCGCTCAACTCTATCATTCTCCCACTATCTCCGCCAAGAATATGTTCCTTCTCAAGGAACACTGTTCTCTTAGCTACAAAGATCTTTTGGTCCTCGAGATGATAGAAATAATACCAACAAGTTTCCTTGGGGTATCCCACAAATTTGCATCGCTCTGATCTTGATTCTAACTTATCGGGGTTGTGTCTTTTAACGTGGGTAGGGCAGCCCCAAATCTTAACAACCTTAAGATCAGGCTTCTTCTCTTTCCATATCTCATATGGTGTAGACACTACCGACTTAGTTGGAACTCTATTCAGAAGGTAAGCTGCAATCTCTAGGGCATATCCCTAGAATAAGATGGGTAGGTCAGCGAAACTCATCATGGACCGTACCATATCTAATAACGTACGATTTCTCCTTTCAGAGACACCATTGAGCTGAGGTATATAAGGAGGTGCCCATTGGGATAATATCCTATGGTCCTTGAGGAACTGAGTAAACTCTGTACTTAAGTACTCACCTCCTCGATCTGATCGAAGAGTTTTGATACTCTTTCCAGTCTGGTTCTCCACCTCATTCTTATACTCTCTAAATTTCTCAAAGGCCTCGGACTTATACTTCATTAAGTACACATATCCATACTTTGAAAAATCATCAGTAAAGGTAATGAAGTAGGAGTAACCACCAATGGCATGAGTTAACATGGGTCCACATACATCACTATGTATGAGTTCCAACAGCTCAGTGGCTCTCTCTCCAATTCCACTAAATGGAGAGTTGGTCAGTTTTTCACGAAGGCAAGGCTCGCATGTTGCATATGACACATAGTCGAATGGATCTAGATATCCATCATTTGGCAACTTTTGAATCATTCCCTCATGGATATGACCTAGCCTACAATGCCATAGGTATGCACTGTTCACCTCATCTCGTTTCCTCTTAGACACTTACATTCATGATATGTGGAGTAGTGTCTTGCATAAACAAACCTTTATGCAATATTCCTCTCGTCAATCTCCCCTCGGCTTTGCTAGAATTTACAATAAATTGTAGATGTAATAAGTAATACTGGTATCCAATACCAATGCACTATCACAAAAATCTGCCAATTGGAGATTGATCATGAATGTACCTGAAGCTTCTCCAAGCTTCTATTTCGCCCTTTCTGCAAGGTACTCTTTGTAGTTCCTCTTCCAATGCCCATCTTTACCATAGTGGAAGCACTGGCCTTTGTCCTTTGCTGGGTCTTTCTTAGCAACCTTTGCTTTACCTGGTTTGCCCTTGCCCTTTCCCTTCTTAAGGGACCTTTCTGCTTTCCTTTTCTTTCTAGTCTCACCAGTGTAGAGAACTGGCTTCTCTTTCTTAATAGTACTCTCTAACTCCCTCAACATATTGAGGAGCTTTGGGAGAGTCACCTCAAGCTTGTTCATATTAAAATTCATTATGAACTGTGAAAAGGAATCTGGTAGGGACTGAAGCACAATGTCCACACACAAGTTATCCTCTAGGACCCTTCCTAGACCTGTGAGTTTCTCTATCCACTCAATCATCTTTAGGACATGGTTCTGAATCGATGTCCCCTTAGTCATCCTAGCGCGGAAGAGGCTCTTGGATATCTCATATCGCTGAGTCCTTCCCTGTTCCTCAAACAATTTGCGGACATGTAGGAGAATGGATCTGGCATCCATCTTTTCATGTTGTCTCTATAACTCAGGAGTCATAGAGCCCAACATATAGTACTGAGCAAGAGTGGAGTCATCAATGTACTTCACGTAGCGAGCGATCTCATCCTCGTTTGCCCCTTCTTCGGGCGTAAGCATCATTGTATCAAGGACGTACACGATTTTCTCCGCTATGAGAACAATTCTCAAGTTACGGAGCCAATCCGTATAATTTGGACCAGTGAGGCGGTTGACATCAAGTATGCCACGTAAGGGATTTAAAAGCGACATTTTCTGAAAATAAAGATGCAATAGAAATGAATAACATGCAGATTTTGCAAGAAATAAACTATCAAGATATGGACTTCTATCTTAATATGCTCCCACTATTTTACTAACGAGTCACGCGACACCCTCAGCACGTGAAACGGAAGTCTCTGGCAGACTTCTAGTGGGGATCAGGATCCAATCAGCGTCTTAGTGTAACCTCGAGGGACTTGACCAATCACACTAAGCCTAAAAGGTAGGCAACTCTTGCCGATCACAACTCCTTGTGATTCCCGTCCTGTTCGGCCTCCGAATCACCATGGCCTCGAGGGACTCGACCAACCATGATGCTCGGTTAAGTCAACACCTTCGTTACAAGATGAGTCTGATTTGATGATATACCCTCGAGGGACTCGACCAAGCATACCATGCCCTCGAGTCACCGGTGACATCTCTATGTCATAAGCAAGATAGCGAATCGCGATATATGTGAGTCTCGAGGGACTCGACCAACTCAACCTACACCGGGAATCGGTTCCTACTTATAACGATGGAAGGCCACGTGGGTCAATCTAATTGACTCACGTTTACCGACTTAATATTATCGAGAGATGTTTCTATGATTTGATCTCCTAATATAACATGTCACACATATACATATTTAATATATATCTACATCGCATGAAAATATATATACATATCTAGTATGTGTATAAGCAATCACACCAGATGATCATGGACCACAACCTAATATGATTAGGCCCGAGCCAGTAGGCCTAATCACTCACATCAAGATCTATGTGTGCAACGGTGCATCTCCATGCCCTGTGATCGTCCATCTCGTCCTCGTCGGTTCCGTCAACATCTTGATGCATCTTCATGCATCACGATCGTCCGTCTCGTGGGTCCCACTATCGCATCCACTCTCCCGCTGTGCCTCCTCATGTGATTACAACTTAATAATAGGCACGTAGGCCCGACAATAAACGAGAAATATATTGGAGGCATGCAGACCTCAATAATAATAATCACAAGTACACACATCACACGGTCCATGATCATCCGTCCACACATCATACATCACATATATAAATAATCATCATCATGTAGGACTACTAGATAATAATAAAAATAATAATCAACTAAACCTTTTAATTAATTAATATTTTCTGAAATCAGGGACATGTAGGAAATTTCTCAATTCCTAAGGGTATTTTCATAATTTAGATAAAAGACAGAAATTAGAATTTCTCAAATTCACAGGGGCAAAACTATCTTTTTGCCCAAAACCCTAATTCCCTCTTACTGCTGCCGCCACCGCCACCCTACTAGCGGCGGCTTGTGCGGCGGGGCGAGGGCGCTACCCTAACCTGCAGGCGGCACGCCCGCTGGCGGCGTTGCTGCTACAGGTGGGCGCCCCCGCAGGCGCCGCCGCCTCCGCGGGTGGTTCTGCCGGTGGGGCAACGCCCGTAGGCGGTGCTGTCCCGCCGGGAGGCCGCCCCTGTGGGGGGGAGGGGTTTCACCCGCGGGAGCAGCGGTGGCAAGCGTCGCTGCCCTGCGGCGCCTCACCCCGCGGGAGAAGCGGCCGCAGGCGCCTCTGCCCGTGGGCTGCCAGCCCCGCCGGACGCAAGCCTGCTGCAAGCAGGTCGCCATCCGGCTGCTGCAGACGCAGCCCCTATGCTGCCCGCCTTCGACTACGCTACACGCACGCAGATCGAGGGCAGCAATTGTTGCTGCCCTTCCTTGTTTTTGCGTCAATGATTTTGACGTCAAAATTCTTCCTAAACACAACACACGCAGTTCAAAACCAATCATTCACATGAACAACCTGGCTCTGATACCACTGTTGGGAAATCTTGGGGGCGACATCATATGCGCAGCGGAGGAACAAGAAAACAAAATCCCTGATTCCCAAAGAGATGTTCGTCGTCGTGCGAGGATTAGTGTGCAAAATCCGTGAAACTTAAAACTGCGTATAGAGTAGATTGTGTTACCTAGGGAGATTGTATATCCCTGTTTCCTTGCAGATCCTTAGGAGAGGGTGAAGGAGGTCAAGCGTTGTCCTCTCTAGCGGTGATCCACACAGCAGGGTTGCGACAACGCTCCTCAAAACTCCAGGCCTACTCTGAGGTGGAGAGGGTGAGGAGAATAGGAAAGGCAAGCAAAGACTCTAGCCAATGAGGCTCTGAATCCCTCCTATTTATAGAGGTCCCCTGTCAAACCCTAATGGGTCCTCCCCTAGTGGGTATTGGATCTGCATCCAATAAGACAAGGGCTCCGTCGGATATCTCATATCCGAACCTCTACTCATCGCAATGCCTACCATATGTATGTGACCCTCTAGGCCCAATATCGAGTTGGCCGTGAGTCATACTTATCAGAACTTCTTCTAACTCAGTGAATTATTATCTCTATAATAATTCACTCGACTCATCGACTACGGACGTACTAGGCCACTACTCCGTAGTCCCCAGACGATACAGGGGAATCCAATCCATTGGACCTGTCTGTCCTCAGTTACCGTGTACCTATAGTCCCTCATCCATCTAATATCCCAAAGACCGTATATCGAGCATGGTGTTGTCAGACCCATACGGTTTCTACTCGAGTCTCGCTCTAATCGGATTCTCCCGGAGAACTCTTTCTCTCTCAACCCGAATGACCCTGGCCAGGGATTTGTCTAAGCAAGAACACATGGGATATTCCTCTCATGACGCCAAGAGTGGATGATCCTCTATCGACACTCAATAGCCCTCGTAAGGTCGACTACCACTCCTAATGACCAGCTGTACTAGATCTGGGACAATGACCGGGATGGGTATACAGCACACCAGTCTGTCCGGTTATCACGATATCCCTCTCGAGTAACCTATGACCGGGATTATTTTGGATATGTGTTTAAAGGTGAATCGATCTCATTATCGTGATCTCATCACAATCTGATTCCCATTGCATAAATCCAAGGATATCACAATATATATATGCACATATATAATTGTTATAAAGTGATATACGCTAAAATATAATAAGCAAAAAGATTCTGTATCAAGTCACACATGCCATCACTCATGTGATTGGCTTGCTGGGCACCTATGACTAGCAGTACTACCACCTAACACAGTCTCAGTGACTATGTCTTGGAGACTGAGCCGCTAGCAATTCTACCACCTAGACCGTGGTGCCACCGATTGACCCAACTTTTGGGTCACTGAATGGGTCTTTCTCTTATTCCAAAATAGCCCCATATTAGGTCCAATGGGCCACTAATTGTGTTGATTAAATTACATCTAAACTAACTCAATTAGAACTCTAAATTAATTCAATTTAGATAAATTATTACAAAGCATGAATCAAATGTTGTCTGGCATATCATTGGTTCTTCCGGCACTTTGTCTGATCCTTCGGCACATTGTTCTCTCCTTCGGCGTATTGCACAATCGACATGTTAACTTCTTGCAATATCCGATCTCTTTGGTATAAAGTCCGATTCTTCCAGCTCAGTGCCCAAACTCACGGCACAAAATCCTTATGCCAGCATGACTACTAATCTTCTAACATGTTCAACTCTGGCCCAACGTTCGATTCCTCTTGCTTCAATTAATTTATCTCTCCTTGATCGAAGCTAGTCCCACATCACTCAAAACACAGATTAGATCACAAACTCATCAATTGATTTTATCATCAAAATATAAAATTTAACAATCTCCTCTTTTTTTATGATAATAACTAATTGATGACGGAGTTTAAACTAAACTCTCTCTATCAATATGTCATATTGAAAAAACTTTGAATTCAAAAAATCATGACTATTTCATCATTACATGCATCATGAATATCGAAAGAACCAATTAATTACATCATTGCATGCATCTTAAAATCATAAGTATTTCATACATAATTATAATTTCAAAATATCAAAGTACACCATGCATGATCATCATCATAACTTCTCCCCCTTTGTCATCAATAAAAAAGAGAAGTGTAAACAGGAAGTTTTCAAGCTAGCAATTTAGTAAGATTTTTATCACTTTAGAACATGCAAGCTAACAACTGTTAC